>NC_090652.1:99566410-99805283 GCF_040937935.1 Hyperolius riggenbachi | reverse complement strand
ATCTGTGAAGAGACAACTGGAAAAAGTGTCTAAAATGAAGATTTCATTGGCACTACATGCTGCAACACTAGCAGAATACCATAGGAACAAGAGGATCCCTAGGGGCCTACGTTCCCACGTCAGTCCACTATTGTTCCCCACTGATACTGGTTTTTGCCATACATGGTCATTGATCTGGAACAAAGCCTCATTTGATTCGATGACGTTAACAATTGACAGAATCATGATGGAAATACCGAAATTGGATAAACAAATCAGTGATTTGAAACAGAGACTATTTGATAATACACCCACGGATGAATATGCGAAATATGTGGTGGACCTTGGCTATACCCTGGAGGTACATAAAAAACAGATTTAGAACATAAAACGAGAAAAATTCCAGAGGGATGCCTTAGATTATACGACAGGCTATGTCTATCAATGGCAGAGACCTGGACCTCAGAGAAGGAGGATAGTAAAAACGAAACCATATGAATACCGTCAAAGGGGACAGAGAGGTGAATCTACTGATTTTTGGGAACAGACCACGTCATCGGACAATGTGTCCAGCGAAGACATCGTAGAGGGGGCAGGCGGTGAAAACATAAAAGAACGCCTGAGGCCACGATCCAGACAGCCCAGAGCGAACAGCCAGATAGCAACCCAGTCGAAACCATAGTGGTGAACATATCAGTGAAACATCTTACCTCTTCTCAACAGTCTCTTTTGGAAAAAGGACTATCATTTGCACCTACCCATTGGCCTAACCGGGTTGATCTTGACATAGATTTGCATAGATTTTTTAGAGCGATCCGTCTGAAATATTTTTTTAGTCAACCTCAGGAGAGAGTGTTTTTTCAACACCAAAATCTTGAAAAAGATCAGCTTAAGCTCAAGGACACCAAGCTATTTGTGAAAAGCAAATTTAACTCTCCCTCATGTCAGATCATTGATAAATTTGTGAGGAAAGTCACGGAGGAAGTGGATTGCATATTTAAAAGTTTAAACTTGGGCCCCAATTGTCACATCAAACACAATTTAGATCAGGAACAACGCCAAGCACTTAAGGAACTTTGTGATGACAAATCCATCGTAATTAAGCAAGCGGACAAAGGGGGAGCGGTGGTAATTATGGACAGTGATTATTACAAGAGTGAGATTGATCGATTGTTATCAGACTCTACAACGTACAGGAAATTAACGGTGGGTCCAACTGTAGAATTTTTTGAGAACATTAAAAGACTGGTACATCAAGTGTACTGTGAGAACGTCATAGATGACAAGTTGAAACAATACTTGATACAGGATCACCCGATCATTCCAGTTTTTTACATCTGTCCTAAAATACACAAACATAGAACCCGCCCCCCTGGCCGCCCTATAGTTGCTGGAATCAATTCCATTTTTTCCCCGCTAGCAAAATATTTAGATCAGGTTTTGAGACCTTTTGACTTAGCAGGAAAGTCATACCTTAGGGATACAACTATGTTTTTGGAGGAAATAGGGAAAATTACAGAAATTCCTGAAGGGGCCCTACTAGTTACTATGGATGTGGAATCCCTCTACACCTCCATCCCTCACGATGGAGGTGTGGAGGCGGTTGAACACATCCTGATGTGTGCATCGGACTACTCTGTAACGCAGAGGAAATTTATATGTAGGTTGTTACAACTACTACTAACATGTAATTATTTTTTGGTGGAAGAACAGTTTTACTTGCAGCTTAGAGGGACGGCGATGGGCTCGAACGTGGCCCCTACCTACGCAAATATTTTTATGAACGCATACGAAGAAGCATTTATATACACGAATACAATTTTTTTGAAAAATGCTATATGTTGGATGCGTTATATTGACGACATTTTTTGTGTGTGGGTGGGGCCACGTTCGAGCCTATTGGAGTTTGTGACCGAGGTGGAGGCACAGTGTCCAAGCATTAAATTGACTGTCCATGACAGTGAGGTAGAAGTCAGCTATCTTGATGTACTGGTTAGGCTATATGAGGGTAAATTGACCACTGACACGTCAAACCGACTGACATGAATTCGACTTTGTCATTTGACAGTTTCTATCCCCCTGGTACTAAGCTATCTATTCCAGGGAGTCAGTTCCAAAGGGTGAGACGTATAGTTAATGATGACAGTATATGCCAGGATAGGTTGGATGAGATGCAACTCAAATTTAGAAAGAGACAATACCCCCAATCATTATTGGATAGGGCGAGACAACAGGTTGACAAAAATGATAGAACTGACAGGACCAATCATAGGAGGGGACAGAACAAGAGAATTCCATTTGTCAGTCAGTATAATGTAGCCAGTGAAGGTATAGCGAGGGTTATACGAAAAAACTGGCACTTGTTGAGGGATAATTTCCCTCAAATTGATGAATTCCAGACAGTTCCACTTATGTCCTATAGGAGAGCACCAACATTAAAGGATAAATTAGTCCATGCAGACTTGGGTCCCACTAAAAAGAATGTCTATAGATCCACCAGACCCAATGGCACATATCCCTGTTTAGGATGTGTACATTGTAATAGTGTGATTAAAGGTAGCTATGTCACCCATCCCCATAGTGGTAAAAAATTCCTTATTAAGGGTCAATATGACTGTAACACTAAGTATGTAGTTTATGCCCTAAA
Organism: Hyperolius riggenbachi; assembly: GCF_040937935.1. Lineage (NCBI taxonomy): Eukaryota > Metazoa > Chordata > Amphibia > Anura > Hyperoliidae > Hyperolius > Hyperolius riggenbachi. The sequence goes on along the minus strand of NC_090652.1, from coordinate 99,802,657 downwards.
ATGTCCGTGTGGTCTGTTATATATTGGACAGACCACACAGAGACTAAAAGATAGGATTTCAGCACACAAAAGTACCATTAGAAAACCAGCATTAGAATTAGCTGTCCCTTCTCATTTTGTACAGGCAAAACATTCGGTCAACCAACTTAGGTTTCAAGTTCTAGAACACATTAAGCCACTGAGACGGGGGGGCGACAGACTTAAGAAATTATTGTATTGTGAGTCCAAATGGATACGTATGTTGGATACCCTATCCCCTAGGGGTTTGAATAGAGAGTATGATATGACACCACTCCTATAGGACTCTAGGACGTAGTTTAATTTTGCATATAAGATCAATACTGGAAGACCTGTTCAGACAATGTTATGTATTATTGCTCTCCATATGGATTGGTACTGTTTATCTATGTTTTGACAGTGCAGCTTCCTGCGGCACGGGTTGCTTGTCATGGCGTGCTCTGTTACTATGCAGCAGGGCGGAAAGCGTCCCTGGTTGCTGTTTACGCCGACAACACACGTGAGCGGTGAACATCTTCGCTCACGTGGTTGTAGACGTCAGTCCAGTAGGAGGCCACATTTTGGCCGTATGTGAGGCAGTTCCCCATCTGGTCCGCCTCACCCGGTAGGCGTAACCAGTGGGTGATGTCATCTGCTGCCTCCATATGACTGGTCGGCGGTTTTGGTGTTCTCAGCTCGGGGTCACGTGAATCTCCGCCCTGTTGCGTAGGATGACGCGTCCATCTGTACGCATTTCCGTTTGAGTTTTGGTAAGAAGTTCCCCATTAGGTCCGCAGGTTCAGGTGGACGGGGATTGGTCGCCATAGGGCGATGCGGACATATGATTGGTTAGTTCTCCATCTTAGTAGCTATATAAGGAAATGTAAAATGTATGTATTGCAGACACTGATAGAGCTTGAGAAAGGAGGTTGTCCTCCGAAACGTTGCTATTTCGCTGTCATGTGTCTTTTTAATTGACAATAAAAGAGCTTATAACAGATGGTGCCGACTACAACCGTTGATATGACTTGGGAAATAGAAGTGCTCTATCTCCATTAGTCTGGCACATCGACCTTGAAGACAACTGGGGTGCTGTTCAAACACGATTGTTCATTACTTCTTACCAGGGTTGCTCGGGTAGTACTTTTTAATACCCGCCCGGATCCGGGTACCCAGATATCTGGATCCGATTCGGGTACCCGGCTCCGACCTTGCGGATACCCGAGTGAATTCGGATATCCGACCAAATTACCCACGGGTACCCGACCTATTCGGGTATCTGGATAGAAAAAACGGAAGTGCCCTTTAAATAGCTTTAAAAAGGGTTTTTAGGGTAAATGATGCATGTAGCATCATGTTTTTTTAAAGGGAAACACTAATTTATTATTTGATGGACATAAAATGAAAAAAAAAAAAAAAAGATGTCAATTAACATCAGGACTAGGTTCCAGACAGTGGTCGTGCAGCCCACATTGTGTCCAAAGTCCAATCGCACAACTGGGACATGACAGTTTTCAGCCCAGACACCTCCAAAAAATGACACCACAATTGTGTTTTGGGTGGAATATAGGTGGTGGTATCAGAAGCAGTGGCCTGTGGCATCGTGGCAGTGGGAGCCAGCGCCAGCTTGCTTCAGCCTCTTGAACTCCTCATGCTCAACAACATGTTTTTTGGCCAGATGGGTGATGAAGCTGGAGGTGCCATACTTGTAGGGGTCACAACCTCTGCTCATCTGTAGTTTGCACACATTGCATTTGGCAAACTTGCTGTCCAATGAGGGTAGAGTGAAAAAACGCCAGATTGGGGAGGTGAAGATTGCCCTGCGGCCTGAATGGGATGCTGCGGCTTTTCTCCCTGTGGCAGTTGGGGGCTGGTGGTAGTGGCAGAAGGATGTGGTGGGTCCCGCATTCCATGGCCACTGTCTGCAATGCTGATACTCCGTGCCAAACCCACCGATGCATCCTCCTCCTCAGAGTCAGAGCTGACATCCCCATCCTCTGGATGGTAGTCATGGTCCTTCATCCCATCATCAACATCATACCCCCTCCTCCTCAAAACCCAGAACATCCTCCTCAAACTCCTTGCGGCTAACAGCCCTGAGTTCAATCGTGGCACCTGGAGCGAAAAGCTCGCTGACTGAGGGTAGGCTGCATGCTGGGGTCGACACTGACATGGCAGACCTTCTGAGGGTGGCCGTAATTTTGCTCCCTGTCCTCTTGCCCTTGCTGCCCCTCCCCCGGCTGCTGGTGCCAGCAGACATAGTACAACTTATACGTGAAGATGATGTCACCAGATGATGTGGGGTACTTTTACTTTAATTACATCGGGGTTGGACTTTAAATCAAATCAGCACGGAGTGACAGACCGCAGAGTAGAGGACAGACAGTGCACACTATCTGTCTAACTGTCACACTGACAATGCTCAGCACAGCAGCACTGCAGTAATCTGTAGTAAGCTAACACAGTACTACTCTCTCTAACAACTAACTGCAGTACTAACTAACTATATAATACAATACAATAACACAGTAATCCTATTCCCTAACCTATACTGTCCTGCTGGCCTGCACAGCACACATAGACACAGACAGGACCTAACTGAGTGAATGAAATCAAACAATTACACTAGCTAGCTAAAAAAAAACCAATTGAGCAATAGTGTAGTGAAGGTGTTTAGCACTCAAAGCTTTAGGTTTATCACTGTATACAGGTAGCACTTGCTAAGCCAACAGCACTGGAGCAAGTCTGTCAGTGACCAACCAGCCAGCCAGCCAGCCACACAAGCAAGGACGATCTGTCTCATCATGCCAGCCCTCCTTATTACACAGGGGGGCTGGCCAGGGTTCCCTTCTGTGATAGGGTGCCAGGGCTTAGGCTGAGAGGCCTCTGATTCTCTCAATGAGGGCAGGTGGGGCTGGCCAGAGTTCCGCTCTGTGATTGGTTGCTAGGGCCAGGGGCAAACCCAGGATGTTCAAAGGGGGGGTTCCTGAAAGGTCTCCCTCAGCCACACACAATACAGTATAATAATATAGTAGGACATGATTGATGCTGGGCACACATTATGCAATTTCCCGTCTGACTGACAGGATCTGACATTTATTTCCTAAATGTCTGATCTGCTCCCGATCGACAACGGTATCGATCAGGAGCAATTTGGATACAGATATAATGAGGACAGCTGACATTGGTAATTAAGGGGAAAGTGAAGCATTCACGCAGCAGGGCACATGGCTGTGCTCATACCCGACTCTGTTAAGTTCCCCAGAGCTGCTCCATGCTCTGTACATGCTCCGTGCTCTGTACACACGCTGCTGCTCCATGCTCTGTACACACGCTGCTGCTCCATGCTCTGTACACACGCTGCTGCTCCATGCTCTGTACACATGCTGCTGCTCCGTGCTCTGTACACACACTGCTGCTCCATGCTCTGTACACACACTGCTGCTCCATGCTCTGTACACTATGCTGCTGCTCCATACACACACTGTTGCTCCATGCTCAGTACACATGCTGCTGCTCCATGCTCCGTACACACACTGTTGCTCCATGCTCAGTACACTATGCTGCTGCTCCATGCTCCGTACACACACTGTTGCTCCATGCTCAGTACACTATGCTGCTGCTTCGTCCAAAGTCAACTGTAGCAGGGAAAGAAAGGGGACGGGGTGGGCCCCACATAGTGCAGGCAGCAGCCTGAGGGGGGATTCTGGGCAGCTGTAATCCCCCCCTGCGTTTGCCAATGAGGGCTTCTGCTGGGAGCCCTCTGATTGGCTGGGAGCCCTCTGGCTGGCTCAATGACATCATCTCCCTTGTTATAGTACCCAGATCTGGATATCCGTCGGATATCCGCGGGTACCCGCGGGTATCCGGATTATGCGGCCAGATACCCGCATAGAGCTATCCAGATATTGGCCCAGGTATCTGGATCTGGATCTGATCCGGATAGCGTAAAAATGGTCGGTTAGCCGGGTTTACCCGGGTACCCGGATCTGGATGAGCATCCCTGCTTCTTGCTATGGTGCCACTCTGTCTCCATATTCTAATGCTTTTTATCTAGTGCTCCTTATTATTCTGAGCTCCAATTTAGTGCATCTTTATGCATTACCCCCATTATAGTGTGATCTATTATACTCCACCCCCCTCCACCAAATTCGGGCGAGCACAATATAATGAGAGAAGAGGACACAGAGGAGCCAAAGACGTATTATTCAGAGCTTTCTCATCCTGCCACTGTCACGGGAGGGGGGATGTCAGGGAACCCCTGCAAAGACCTCATGGAACTCGGGTTGAGAAAGCCCGCTCTGGATTCTCGACAGAGGTAGTTGTTATTGGCTGTCTCAGCTGTGTTTCAGCTGGCATGAGTACGGAGCTTAAGTCTGAACACTATGCAAACTATGTCCCCTGTGCCTCCATTACCCCCCTGTGCTACCTCTGTTCCCCTGTGCCTCCACTGTGTCCCTTGTGCCTTCAGTGTCTCCCTTTGTGCCACCTCTGCCCCACTGTGTCCATTTATGCCACCCCTGTCCCCCTCTACCTCTTTTCATCCACTGTGCCTTTAGTGACACTCTCTATGCCACTTCTGCCCCTCCCCCATGCATCCACTGTGTTCCTCTGTGCCGCCTCTGGCCCCCTGTGCCTCTTTCCATTGCCCTGTGCCTTTGGTGTCCCCTCTGTGCCTCCACTATGACCCTCTGTGTCACCTCTGCCCATTATGCCTCCACTGGGTCCCTCTGGGCCACCTCTGGGCGCCTCTGCCTCTTTCCATTCTCCTGTGCCTTCAGCATCCCCTCTGTGCCACGTCTGGCACAATGTTTAATTATACCCTTCTATTCGTTAGACTCCCTTTCGTTAGTAGTTCACCCACACTTTTCAGGTGGATGAGCATTACACTAGGTGAAGCTGGGAGTACAGAGCTGCAGTTCTCTCTAGTGTTAGTAAGGAGTTGCCGGGAGGTTCGCGTACAGGGAAGAGATTTATGCCATTTAGTGACAGCCATTATGTGCAGACACACCGCTATGAAATTTACAATGGAACTTCGGCAAGCCTCAGAAACAAATTATCCCCCAGCCCCTCAAATTGAAAAACAATGGCGTGTACATTGAACCAGCCATGCTGTAATTATAACACAACTCCACTTAACGCTCACTATTTTTACTCTTCTGCTGGCTTAGGGGAAATTGGAAAGGCCGGGAGAGCAATGACAAGACTCGGAGGATTAGCAGTAATAAATCTGCATCTGTTAACATTTCATGGCTTGGAACATTAGCAGTAAATAAATTAATTACAACTCCCCGGGGTCTGATCGTCATGCTTGCAGTCTCTCTCTTCCGCTGCTGCTGAAGTCTCAGCGCATTAGGGAGTGTAATAAAATGATGTGCAGAAGAAGAGATAAACTCATATGTGTTCATCAGCACGCACTTCAGTGATGGTAGCAGTGGGCACTGGCAGGGGTGTAACTAGAGGGGAGCAGCTCCTGCAACTGCAGGGGGGCCCAGAGCTATAATGTGGCCCCAACTACTACTTCACTCCCTACGATAAAGGGGTCCATCCTCCAGATCAGGTGTTTTAGGGCTACACTTTTATGGGTGTGAAGATCATGCTGACGACACTTGTCATATGACCCTTGCAAGGTGGGCTCCCAGGTTGTGGTGGTCACCAGGGGTAGGCAAGGGGAAGGGTGAGAAATTTCAATACAATACAATAACATTGGTAAAGTGCTTTTCTCCCATAGGACTCAAAGCACATACAGTGGGTTGCAAAAGTGTTCGGCCCCCTTGAAGTTTTCCACATTTTGTCATATTACTGCCACAAACATGAATCAATTTTATTGGAATTCCACATGAAAGACCAACACAAAGTGATGTACACATGAGAAGTGGAACGAAAATCATACATGATTCCAAACATTTTTTACAAATAAATAACTGCAAAGTGGTGTGTGCATTATTATTCGGACCTCTTTGATCTGAGTGCAGTCAGTTGCCTATAGACATTGCCTGATGAGTGCTAATGACTAAATAGAGGGCACCTGTGTGTAATCTAATGTCAGTACAAATACAGCTGCTCTGTGAGGGCCTCAGAGGTTGTCTAAGAGAATATTGGGAGCAACAACACCGTGAAGTCCAAAGAACACACCAGACAGGTCAGGGATCAAGCTATTGAGAAATTTAAAGCAGGCTTAGGCTACAAAAAGATTTCCAAAGCCTTGAACATCCCATGTAGCACTGTTCAAGCGATCATTCAGAAATGGAAGGAGTATGGCACAACTATACACCTACCAAGACAAGGCCATCCACCTAAACTCACAGGCCGAACAAGGAGAGCGCTGATCAGAAATGCAGTCAAGAGGCCCATGGTGACTCTGGACGAGCTGCAGAGATCTACAACTCAGGTGGGGGAATCTGTCCATAGGACAACTGTTAGTCATGCACTGTACAAAGTTGGCCTTTATGGAAGAGTAGCAAGAAGAAAGGCATTGTTAACAGAAAGCATAAAAAGTCCCATTTGCAGTTTGCCACAAGCCATGTGGGGGACACAGCAACCATGTGGAAGAAGGTGCTCTGTAGAGATGGGCCGAACGGTTCGCCTGCGAACGGTTCCAGGCGAACTTTGGGGGTTCGCGTTCGCCTGCATCAGGCGAACTTTTGCGGAAGTTCGATTCGCCCCATAATGCTGTATTGAGCAAAATTTTTACCCTCCATTTCACTGTCAGCAGACATGTTATTGTCAAACACACTGCTTGAGAACCCGCCCACCCTCCCTTCAAGCTAGGTCCTTTATACCATTTGACTCAGTTGTCTGCCTACACTAATTAGTTATGGGACAGCTGCTACACACTCTGCTAGGGAGATTTTAATTGGCCTTGGCCTCCTCCCTCCTACCGGAGGGAGGAGGGTCTCTTCTGCCAGGGAATTATACTATTTTAAAAACCAGTATACATCATACCATAGCTGGTACATCATACCATAGCTGGGAATACATACATGAGTATACATCATACCATAGCTGGGAATACATACATGAGTATACATCATACCATAGCTGGGGATACATACATGAGTATACATCATACCATAGCTGGGAATCGAACCCAGATCTCACTGTGTGGTGGGCACATCACCCTAAGCACTGTACCACTACAGAAGTAAGTGAAGCTAGCCTAAAATTTAACATTTATGCTCAATGCAATAGAACCATTAGGTTGCTTAAAGGAGAACTGTAGTGAGAGGTATATGGAGGCTGCCATATTGATTTCCTTTTAAGCTATACCAGTTGCCTGGCAGCCCTGCTGATCTATTTGGCTGCAGTAATAATAATAATCCAAACATTTGTATAGTGCTTTTCTCCCATCAGACTCAAAGCGCTCAAGAGCTGCAAGCCACAGGGACGCGCTCAAGAGGCCACCCTGCAGTGTTAGGGAGTCTTGCTTCGAACTCCTTACTGAATAGGTACTTGACCTAGCCAGGATTCAAACCCTGGTATCCCATGTCAAAGGCAGAGCCCTTAACCAGTACACTTTCCAGCCACTGTAGTGTGAATCACACCAGAAACAAGCATGCAGCTTATCTTGTCAGATCTTACAAAAATGTCAAACACCAGATCTGCTGCATGCTTGTTCAGGGTCTAGGGCTAAAAGTATTGGAGGCAGAGGATCTGCAGGATAGCCAGGTAACTGGTATTGCTTAAAAGGAAATCAATATGGTAGCCTCCATATACCTTTCACTACAGTTCTCCTTTAAAGGGAACCTTAACTGAGAATGATATGGATGTTTCCTGTAAACAATACCAGTTGCCTGGCAGTCCAGCTGATCTTTGTGACTGCAATAGTGGCTGAATCACACCCTGAAACAAGCATGCAGCTAATCCAGTCTGACTTCAGTCAGAGCACCTGATCTGCATGCTTGTTCAGGGGCTGTGGCTAAAAGTATTAGAGACACAGGATCAGCAGGCGATTCAGGCAACTGGTATTATTTTAAAAGGAAAAATCCATATCCTTCTCCGTTTAGGTTCCTTTTAAGGATTTGTAGCATAAAAGCCAACTCACATTGGCTGGGATTTGAACCTGGGTCTCACTGTATGGTGGACAAGCACACTAACCACTATACCAACTGAAGCTGGCCTGAAATTGCTGGCCTAAAATTTACTGGCCTAAAATTTACTGGCCTAAAATTTACTATTTATGCTCAATACAAGAGAAAAAGTAGACAAGACAAATAACACAAAAGAGAAGGCCATGTCTGGCTAAATATCTGTAAGCAGTGGCTGCATGGTGTAATGGATAAGGGCGCTGCCTCTGACAAAGGAGACCAGAGTTCAAATCTCAGCTCTGTCTGTTCAGTAAGCCAGCACCTATTCAGTAGGAGACCTTAGGCAAGTCTTTCTAACACTGCTACTGCCTATAGAGCATGCCCTAGTGGCTGCAGCTCTGGTCCTTTGAGTCCGCCAGGAGAAAAGTGTGATATAAATGTTATTTGTCTTGTCTACTTTTTCTCTTGTATTGAGCATAAATAGTAAATTTTAGGCCAGCAATTTCAGGCCAGCTTCAGTTGGTATAGTGGTTAGTGTGCTTGTCCACCATACAGTGAGACCCAGGTTCAAATCCCAGCCAATGTGAGTTGGCTTTTATGCTACAAATCCTTAAAGGGAACCTAAACAGAGAAGGATATGGATTTTTCCTTTTAAAATAATACCAGTTGCCTGAATCGCCTGCTGATCCTGTGTCTCTAATACTTTTAGCCACAGCCCCTGAACAAGCGTGCAGATCAGGTGCTCTGACTGAAGTCAGGCTGGATTAGCTGCATGCTTGTTTCAGGGTGTGATTCAGCCACTATTGCAGTCACAAAGATCAGCTGGACTGCCAGGCAACTGGTATTGTTTACAGGAAACATCCATATCATTCTCAGTTAAGGTTCCCTTTAAAGGAGAACTGTAGTGAAAGGTATATGGAGGCTACCATATTGATTTCCTTTTAAGCAATACCAGTTACCTGGCTATCCTGCAGATCCTCTGCCTCCAATACTTTTAGCCCTAGACCCTGAACAAGCATGCAGCAGATCTGGTGTTTGACATTTTTGTAAGATCTGACAAGATTAGCTGCATGCTTGTTTCTGGTGTGATTCACACTACAGTGGCTGGATAGTGTACTGGTTAAGGGCTCTGCCTTTGACATTGGAGACCAGGGTTTGAATCCTGGCTAGGTCAAGTACCTATTCAGTAAGGAGTTCAAGGCAAGACTCCCTAACACTGCAGGGTGGCCTCTTGAGCGCGTCCCTGTGGCTTGCAGCTCTTGAGCGCTTTGAGTCCGACAGGAGAAAAGCACTATACAAATGTTTGGATTATTATTATTACTGCAGCCAAATAGATCAGCAGGGCTGCCAGGCAACTGGTATAGCTTAAAAGGAAATCAATATGGCAGCCTCCATATACCTCTCACTACAGTTCTCCTTTAAGCAACCTAATGGTTCTATTGCATTGAGCATAAATGTTAAATTTTAGGCTAGCTTCACTTACTTCTGTAGTGGTACAGTGCTTAGGGTAACGTGCCCACCACACAGTAAGATCTGGGTTCGATTCCCAGCTATGGTATGATGTATACTCATGTATGTACCCCCAGCTATGGTATGATGTATACTCATGTATGTATTCCCAGCTATGGTATGATGTACCAGCTATGGTATGATGTATACTGGTTTTTAAAATAGTATAATTCCCTGGCAGAAGAGACCCTCCTCCCTCCGGTAGGAGGGAGGAGGGAAATTAAAATTTCCCTAGCAGAGTGTGTATAGCAGCTGTCCCATAACTAATTAGTGTAGGTAGGCAAATGGTATAAAGGACCTTGCTTGGAGGAGGGAGGGTGGGTCCTCCAGCAGTGATGTGTATTTCACTTAATTAGGTGTGGCTCCAGGTATTAGAGCTTTTGAAACATGTTTTCTATCATTTTTCCAGTTGATAGAATTTTTTAAAACTTTGAAAGTTCGCCTCCCCATTGAAGTCTATTGCGGTTCGCGAACCTAAAATCGGAGGTTCGGCCCATCTCTAGTGCTCTGGTCAGATGAGACAAAAATGGAACTTTTTGGCCAAAATGCAAAACGCTATGTGTGGCGGAAAACTAACACTGCACATCACTCTGAACACACCATCCCCACTGTCAAATATGAGAATAAACATACATATATCCAGGCACATCGCCTCTAGTTAGGACATTCAATAAATTATTAGGGAAAGGGAGGTGCTGAAGGGGGTGTGGCTAGAAGCAGCAAAAATCAATTAACCCTTCGCACACTCACATGCAAATGTTCAAACAAATGCATTCACAGATTTACTCATCCAGGCACAACTGTTATCCCTACAGCTAAATTAAAAGCCAGGGTTTTAGTTCACAGAAGAATGCATTCTTATGCTTAGTCACCTATACTGCGTAGAAGTACCCAGGTAAACATAGGTGTCCTAACTCTGGCCCTGTAACATGCATAGTGCAGACATGCAAACACATTCATTGCATCAAACCTATCAATGGATTAGGAGCACACATCCTAACTTCCTCTCCTGGGAAAGACAGTGCATTTTACCAATCGCACAAGGGAGCTAATGTTATGTGTCCATGTGCACCATGCGCATACACCAGCATAAGCTGTCTGCATGCTGACAAACATACAGGGGAAGGGGGGAGTGCACCGAATTGGACCCTAGCCACAGGGGGTCAATGATAAGAATAAACATACATATATCCAGGCACTCCCCCTTCCCCTGTATGTTTGTCAGCATGCAGACAGCTTATGCTGGTGTATGCGCATGGTGCACATGGACACATAACATTATCTCCCTTGTGCGATTGGTAAGATGCACTGTCTTTCCCAGGAGAGGAAGTTAGGATGTGTGCTCCTAATCCATTGATAGGTTTGATGCAATGAATGTGTTTGCATGTCTGCACTATGCATGTTACAGGGCCAGAGTTAGGACACCTATGTTTACCTAGGTACTTCTACGCAGTATAGGTGACTAAGCATAAGAATGCATTCTTCTGTGAACTAAAACCCTGGCTTTTAATTTAGCTGTAGGGATAACAGTTGTGCCTGGATGAGTAAATCTGTGAATGCATTTGTTTGAACATTTGCATGTGAGTGTGCGAAGGGTTAATTGATTTTTGCCGCTTCTAGCCACACCCCCTTCAGCACCTCCCTTTCCCTAATAATTTATTTAATGTCCTAACTAGAGGCGATGTGCCTGGATATATGTATGTTTATTCTTATCATTGACCCCCTGTGGCTAGGGTCCAATTCGGTGCACTCCCCCCTTCCCCTGTATGTTTGTCAGCATGCAGACAGCTTATGCTGGTGTATGCGCATGGTGCACATGGACACATAACATTAGCTCCCTTGTGCGATTGGTAAGATGCACTGTCTTTCCCAGGAGAGAAAGTTAGGATGTGTGCTCCTAATCCATTGATAGGTTTGATGAAATGAATGTGTTTGCATGTCTGCACTATGCATGTTACAGGGCCAGAGTTAGGACACCTATGTTTACCTGGGTACTTCTACGCAGTATAGGTGACTAAGCATAAGAATGCATTCTTCTGTGAACTAAAACCCTGGCTTTTAATTTAGCTGTAGGGATAACAGTTGTGCCTGGATGAGTAAATCTGTGAATGCATTTGTTTGAACATTTGCATGTGAGTGTGCGAAGGGTTAATTGATTTTTGCTGCTTCTAGCCACACCCCCTTCAGCACCTCCCTTTCCCTAATAATTTATTTAATGTCCTAACTAGAGGCGATGTGCCTGGATATATGTATGTTTATTCTTATCTTTGACCCCCTGTGGCTAGGGTCCAATTCGGTGCACTCCCCCCTTCCCCTGTATGTTTGTCAGCATGCAGACAGCTTATGCTGGTGTATGCGCATGGTGCACATGGACACATAACATTAGCTCCCTTGTGCGATTGGTAAGATGCACTGTCTTTCCCAGGAGAGGAAGTTAGGATGTGTGCTCCTAATCCATTGATAGGTTTGATGCAATGAATGTGTTTGCATGTCTGCACTATGCATGTTACAGGGCCAGAGTTAGGACACCTATGTTTACCTGGGTACTTCTACGCAGTATAGGTGACTAAGCATAAGAATGCATTCTTCTGTGAACTAAAACCCTGGCTTTTAATTTAGCTGTAGGGATAACAGTTGTGCCTGGATGAGTAAATCTGTGAATGCATTTGTTTGAATATTTGCATGTGAGTGTGCGGAGGGTTAATTGATTTTTGCTGCTTCTAGCCACACCCCCTTCAGCACCTCCCTTTCAATAATAATTTATTTAATGTCCTAACTAGAGGCGATGTGCCTGGATATATGTATGTTTATTCTTATCATTGACCCCCTGTGGCTAGGGTCCAATTCGGTGCACTCCCCCCTTCCCCTGTATGTTTGTCAGCATGCAGACAGCTTATGCTGGTGTATGCGCATGGTGCACATGGACACATAACATTAGCTCCCTTGTGCGATTGGTAAGATGCACTGTCTTTCCCAGGAGAGGAAGTTAGGATGTGTGCTCCTAATCCATTGATAGGTTTGATGCAATGAATGTGTTTGCATGTCTGCACTATGCATGTTACAGGGCCAGAGTTAGGACACCTATGTTTACCTGGGTACTTCTACGCAGTATAGGTGACTAAGCATAAGAATGCATTCTTCTGTGAACTAAAACCCTGGCTTTTAATTTAGCTGTAGGGATAACAGTTGTGCCTGGATGAGTAAATCTGTGAATGCATTTGTTTGAACATTTGCATGTGAGTGTGCGAAGGGTTAATTGATTTTTGCCGCTTCTAGCCACACCCCCTTCAGCACCTCCCTTTCCCTAATAATTTATTTAATGTCCTAACTAGAGGCGATGTGCCTGGATATATGTATGTTTATTCTTATCATTGACCCCCTGTGGCTAGGGTCCAATTCGGTGCACTCCCCCCTTCCCCTGTATGTTTGTCAGCATGCAGACAGCTTATGCTGGTGTATGCGCATGGTGCACATGGACACATAACATTAGCTCCCTTGTGCGATTGGTAAGATGCACTGTCTTTCCCAGGAGAGGAAGTTAGGATGTGTGCTCCTAATCCATTGATAGGTTTGATGCAATGAATGTGTTTGCATGTCTGCACTATGCATGTTACAGGGCCAGAGTTAGGACACCTATGTTTACCTGGGTACTTCTATGCAGTATAGGTGACTAAGCATAAGAATGCATTCTTCTGTGAACTAAAACCCTGGCTTTTAATTTAGCTGTAGGAATAACAGTTGTGCCTGGATGAGTAAATCTGTGAATGCATTTGTTTGAACATTTGCATGTGAGTGTGCGAAGGGTTAATTGATTTTCACTGTCAAATATGGTGGTGGCAGCATCATGCACGGGTGGTGCATCTCTTCAGCAGGGACAGGGAAGCTGGTCAGAGTTGATGGGAAGATGGATGGAGCCAAATACAGGGCAAACTTGGAAGAAAACCTCTTAGAGACTGCAAAAGACTTGAGACTGGGGCGGAGGTTCACCTTCCAGCAGGACAATGACCCTAAACATAAAGCCAGGGCAACAATGGAATGGTTTAAAACAAAACATACCTATGTGTTAGAATGGCCCAGTCAAAGTCCAGATCTAAATCCAATCGAGAATCTGTGGCAAGATCTGAAAACTGCTGTTCACAAACACTGTCCATCTAATCTGACTGAGCTGGAGCTGTTTTGCAAAGAAGAATGGGCAAGGATTTCAGTCTCTAGATGTGCAAAGCTGGTAGAGACATACCCTAAAAGACTGGCAGCTGTAATTGCAGCAATAGGTGGTTCTACAAAGTATTGACTCAGGGGGCCGAATAATTACGCACACCCGACTTTGCAGTTATTTATTTGTAAAAAATGTTTGGAGTGATGTATGATTTTTGATCCACTTCTCACATGTACACCGCTTTGTATTGGTCTTTCACATGGAATTCCAATACAATTGATGCATGTTTGTGGCAGTAATGTGACAAAATGTGGAAAACTTCAAGGGGGCCGAATACTTTTGCAACCCACTGTAGATATGTCACAGATCAATACAAGGTTGCAGGCTGTACTGTGTTACAGAGGAAATAGTCAGGTGTCCATAAATGTCAGGCTAAACAGGTGGATTTTCAGTTTGGACTTAAATGCTTCCAGGGATGGAGATGTCCTGATTGGGTGTGGCAAGGAGTTGACCGCAGGTCCTCAATGAGCTCCTTTGTCTTATCCATGACTGTCCATAAACCAACTGCAGAGAGCTACTGTTTTTCACCTGATGAGTTGATTAAACAACTGTTCCCAATAAATCAGGGTAATTAGGATGCTTTAGAACAGCTTGGACTATTTGGAATGGTCTAGAACTTTGGATTTTCCCACAGACTGTGAAAGTTTGTGAATAGTATGAATAATTTTGGACTGGACACTTTTTGCTCAAATGTAAATAAAAGCTGAGAAATGTTTTTTTTTCCCCACAATAATGCCTCTTGTACATAGTCTTATTATCTTTTGGGAGACAGCCATGTAATTTCCCATAAAAAAATTACTTGCTGGTTGAATAAAAGTAACTTTAAGTCAAAATTTGCCAGGATTATGAATAATTATGGGCAGCACTGTACACTGTGCAATAGCACTGCTTTCCTGACAGCTTTCACTGCTTCTCCCTTTTCCTTGTAGAGTTCCTTCTCTCGCCATGGCTCACATATCTGTACTCTTCTATCTACACTTTACTTGGTGCTTTCTGTAATCCTTTCATTCCTGCTAGTGGCATAATAAGAAGCCCCTAAGCAAAAGTGTCAATCCGGCCCCTAATCCCTCTCTGCAAAGTGGGGAGGAGGAGCGACTATTGTTACAACATTGCTTTCTGCAACGTTTAGCTCACTCATTGATCATCATCACATCGTATGTGTAACTGGGACACAACTACAAACCATGAGCCCCTTTCCTCCGGCTAAACCAGCCTAGACACATATCTGGTAGGCCTATGCCTAGAAACAACCCTGGATTGAATAGTGCTTCAAAACTATATCTACAATTTAAATATGTATTGCAATATTTTAAAAGCAAATGAACTTCTTGTCTTAAATAAAATCTAGTGAGAAGAATTCAAAAATAAAAAATCTAGACACTGTCACATTGATTTTTTTGGCTGCATCAGTCAGAGCATCTCACCTGGAAGCTATATAGAGATACTGGGGTCAGACTTCCTTGTCTGCATTTGTGTTCCAGGTCTGTGACTTAGAAGAACAGCATTAAGGTAGCCATACATGAATAGATTGCCACCTGATGTGGGAAAAAGGACTGATCCCCCTATATCCTGCTATTCACTGCACATAGATTTTCAATAGATGTCAGCAAGAAATCTTTTGAAAAATAATCGAACTGCAGCATTGCACTACATGGGCTGTTGATATACCGCTGCCATGGCTGGATTTGAGGCAATGCCACAAAGGCCATGGCCTAGGGCAACAGGAAACAAGGGGAGGCCAGCAGGCATTTAAATTGCCAAACATGTAAATCTCAGCAGTCACAAACCCAGTCCGTGGCCACTCTGCTTCCACAGGGGTGAGCAGTGGAGCACTGGTCCTGTGCTTCCTCCATCCTGTGCTGTGGTCCACCCACAGGACGGGTGGTGCAAAGGACGGGGAGGGTGGGGGGCATTGTTAGTGACGGTGGGCCTTTGGCGGTAACATGTTCAAATCCAGCCCTGACTCCTGCACCCGCCCCGCCCTCACCTGATCTCTATTTTCTGTCTGATCGCTAATTTTAGTTGGCTGGATATGTTGGGGGTATAGTATTCTGGCAGAATCAATCAGATAGATCGAATCTTCTAGCAATCAAATAGGAAAATTGACACGTGTGTGGCTTTAGAGTCAGAGGATGAGCACAGCAGCAAGATAGATAGATTTATTTCATAGCAAGTCAGCAGCCACACCTGTTATATTTCTCACACCTCCAATTTCCTTAAATAGTATTGTGCGGAGCGATAGTTTTGTTTTTTGTTATTGGTAACGCCTTGTAGCAGCCGCTAGATCTTCTATGAGAAATGCTGCTTTAAATCTGAACCCAGACACTGATATGCAAAGAAACAGACTCAACGTAATCATTGTCATTCTGGCTGCTTGAGCATAATTTGAAATTAGGCAATAAAAGACATTCTTAAAATAACATCACTGCTGCATGACAGCAGACGGCTAAAAGACTGCTTTTGTACGCGGCTATTGTTAAAAAAATACACTTTGCAGATAGACTGTACCCTTGAGACAAAAGGCAGCAAAGTACAGAAGGTACGTTTGATAAAAGGCAGGAGAGTGCACAGGTTCCCACTCCATGCGGACAAATGAGGCAGCGGAATATGAAATCAGTTGTAAAATAAGAAAACGTTACAGAGGTCTAATAACAGCACAGAGATCACTTTGCATGATCACAGGGACAAGAATGAGGGGTTTCAATCAAAGTCACCTTTACTTTAGATAGCTGGCTATTGAAATCGAATGGAAACTTTACTTTTGTAATAACATTTAAATTAGGTGTAAACTACATGATATTTTAACAGACTAGATGTTACTAGTCTTTGCAGCATTCAGGACAAGCTTGTTGTCCTTACACCAATTGCAGATTCACTCAATATCACTGTGGTGGGCACGTTCGCCATCTCCACCCATGAGACCAACGATGGTGGTGTCATCCGTAAATTTGATGACCCTAATGGAGTCAGCAGATGAGGTACAGCTGTACAAGGAGGACAGGATCGGGGACAGTACACACCCTTTCAGGCACCAGTATAAGGGCCAGTGCACACCAAAAAGCGCTAGCGTAATCACAAACGCTTAGCGCTTTTTGAAGTGATTTTCCTAGGTGACTTTAGGCATGTGCCTAGCGAATTTCTAATCATGTCTAGTGGTTTTGGTGCAGTGTTTGTTATTTTTTTGTTACCGTACATCTGTAACTGAACAGCTTCTGTAACAAAAACGCTTGGAAAATCGTTCTGATCTAGCGCTTTTCAGATCGATTTTCCACTTTGCTATACTTAACATGGAGGCTGAATCGCCTCAGAAGTCAGCAAAAATGCTGCAGGACTTGCGTTTGAGTTTGGGAAAAAATCAACACTCTGGTGTGCTCCATCCCATTCAGGGGGCGAGTTGGGCGTGAAAGTGGGTGGACGACGTCCACCTGCTTTTTTCAGAGGGTGGACATCGTCCACCCTAGCATGTGGAGGGGGGAGTGGTGGGCACAGTGGTGGGGAAGGGGGGAAGTCTCCCCCCTTTCCCTCACCTTGGGGCCCCCCTCCTTCGCTCTCCCCTCCAGAACAAAACATTTGTGGTGGCTGACAGCGGGCATCAGTGGGCAGGAACTTACCTCCTTCTCGTTCCAAGCGCCGGGGAAGTTCTGCATGCCACTGCTCTGGACCAGACCAGACTAGCGGCAATGCATAGCTCCCTCTGGCGCCAGAACAAGGAGGAGGTAAGTCCCGCCCCCTGATGCCTGCTGCCAGCCGCCACAAATGTTTTGTTCTGGAGGGGAGAGCGAAGGAGGGGGATCCCCAAGGTGAGAGAAGGGGGGTGGGATGTCCCCCCCTTCCCCCCCTTCCCCACCTCTGTGCACACCACTCCCCTTCCACTGCGCTGACAATCCTTCTGGGAACACCTGGCTACATATACTGGGGACACCTATGGACCTGGCTATTCTGGGGACATCTACAGACCTTGCTACATATACTGGGGGCAGCTATACACCTGGCTAACTATTCTGGGGACACCTATACTCCTGGCTACCTATTCTGGGGACAACTGTACACATGGCTACTTATACTGAGATCACCTATAGACATGGCTAGCTATACTGGGGGTACCTATTTTGGAGGAACTGCTGTCAGATCTGTGTTTTTGGGGAACCGCTGCTGCCAGATTACGTGTTTTTGGGGGATACACTACGGCAGAGCTCAAACTTCCCCGGCAGACCTTTTACACCACTGCTAAGGTCATGTATATTTGGCCCCACCCATGACCACACCCACATTCTGCTGCTTGACCGCGCCCATTTTTCAGCACGGCGCATGGGCTCTTAGGGTGAGTTCACTCCCCTCTTTTCTCAGGACTAGACCCCTGATCCCAATCAAATACATTAGCTAAGCACTTTTCAAAGCGATGGCATTTTTAAAAGCGCTCAGATGCACTCTTGGTGTGCACCAGCCCTTAGTGGTTTTCTTCAAGCAGAAGCAGCCACCAAGCTTCACTAGCTATGTCCTGTTGGCGAGGAAGACCTTGTTCCAAGCGCTAAGAGAGTAAGCTAACACTAAGTTTCATTAGGATGTCGTCCAGAATGTTCGGGCAGATTGTATTGAGATGAAGTCAAGAAGAGTATCGTGGCCGAGGTGTAAGGTCGGTGGAGATGTTCCATGATGAATGCCAGACTGATGTTGATAGCATAATCGAAGGAGCTGTAATCTCTATATATGAACTGAAGTGGATCAAGGAGGGCGGTAACGGAGCCCTTCAGATGGACCAGGACCAGTCTTTCAAGATAAACCTGTAAAACTAAGCTTTGTGGGAGGAAAGTGTTTGCAAGTTACCTACAGCCACCAGCAATTTATCTTGCTTCATTATCAAATTGCCACTGATGAAAACAGGATACAAGTTTCTGGGGAACCAAAAGTCATTCCCAGTTGCAGTGAGTATGTGAAGGGTAGGGAACAGACTTCCTGTGCCCATGTATGCTAATAAGAGATTTAAAGTACACCCGAGGTGAGAGTAATATGGAGGCTGCCTTACTTATTTCCTTTTAAACAATACCAGTTGCCTGGCAGCCCTGCTGATCTATTTGGCTGCAGTAGTTTTTGAATAATGCTGGGCATACACGGTGCAATTCTGCGCCGGAATCGAGCCGTCCGTGCGGGAGCGTGGATCGATTCCCGCTCGTCCCCGTGGCCAGTTCCTTATCAGCCGCTCGTTTCTTCCATTGTCCGCCCGCGGGGAGCGAGCATGGAGTCGATCGGCCGCGGTGATCGGACAGGTTGAATATTATCAATTGAGCCATCAGCGGCTCGATTGATAACTATTGCGTCATGTATGCCCAGCATAACACCAGAAACATGCATGCAGGTATTCTTGTCATATCTGACAACAATGTCAGAAACACCTGATGTGCTGCATGCTTCTCCAAGGTCTATGGCTAAAAGTATTAGAGGCAGAGGATCAGCAGGGCTGCCAGGCAACTGGTATTGTTCAAAAGGAAATAAATATGGCAGCCTCTATATCAGTCTCACTTTAATACATTTATTCAAAATCTAAAAAAAAAAAAAGGCCCCTCTGGTTTCTCATTATCACACATAATTATCGCACATTTCACTTATTAAACATCTTTTTATTCAGATTTGCATTACATTTACCTCTTTGTCAAAGCAAGAGGATTGAGCAGCCTTTACGTTTTAAGCCTTTTACAAAAAAAAAATTGCTTCTGTGGGAGACTTCTAGGGCCGCTCTGATCCTTTCACAGTTAAAAGTGATGGGCTAAATGATCCATTTTTATCTCCGTGACCTTCTATTCATAGTTCAGCAGCTGCATTCGTTTGATGACAGTTTATTAGGCTCCATTTATGCCTTTTCACTATATACTGTCAATGAACCGCGCTTCTCCTCCTGCCTTACACCTGTTCCAACCTAGCCTCAGATGTGTTAACAAAGTCTAAATTGGCTGTGGCTCTTTCCATGCACCAGGGACACGGGACCAGAGAGGATGATCCATTACTTTCACTTAAATGGCATTATGAACCTAAGCACTGCAGCTAGTCATAGGAGGTCCCCATCTATTAAAGCTGCATTAGAGAGCATTTGCCTCCTCGGAATTATTTCCGCCTGCGTTCATCCTGGTATTCCCTCACCCCTGAGCGGCTCCAGCTTTGTCACAAGTAATTCAAGCTTGCAGTTGTTAATCAGATTGGTGTTTCATGGGGCAGTAATTCCCTCCTTGGGAGATTATCTGTCTGATCGGCTGCAGTTTGCGCGGGGAGGGCTCGGCGCAGCTATGAGATTTGTAGTTTTCTAATTTCCTTTAACGTGTTATGTTTACAGGGATAAGGATGCTCAAGACAACAGCACATGCTGTGTGTGTACACTGAGAAATCTGGCTCTTCTCAGCCCAAATCCCAGAGGGCCGGAGTAATGAGCAGGGCAGGCTCAGGGATGGGCGATCTCTCTCACTCCAGCTGTTGGAGAAATGGGACAGATCACTCCTGAAACACTATAGCACTGCTCATTAATTCTTTATGCTGGGAAGTCAGACAAGGTTTTTTCTTCTTCTCCACATAGAAGGTGAGCTAAGCTCTCTATCCATTTACTCGTTAAGCAGGACACCACATTGGGATCAATCAGCAGAGGTAGAGGCAAGGGAGGGATCTGACACAGATTTCTGGGATTCAGCAGTGTGCATGTCTGAAAATAGTGTTTTTGTACCAAGACTTTTTTTTTAACCTCTCGGGTCAATAAGCTTAAGGCTAAATTCACCCTGACTACAGTCAAAAATGGTCTGATTCCTGGAACTGACCAATGGGACATGTCAACAAATCCTGTGTTAAAGGGAACTTTTTTTCTGCAGTTTGTCCTAGTTTCTAATACCTATAGGAGCTGCCATGTTCCCCCTCCCCTTCTAGCTGCCCATTATTTATCCACGGGAAGGTGTGAAGATAGCATCTGTGGCTTCTCTAAACTCTTTGAAGGATAGTGTACTATCTCTCCACACCCCTGCTGCTGAAAGCTTTTTTTGCTCTCTGCTAATGTGTGCTATAAAATAATTACATTAGTCCATATCTGTCTGAAATTACTGCGGTCGGGCAGTCTTCGGAAGTAGAGTGATAAAGACCTCTGCTAAACTTTTAAATGTAAAAAGAAGAGATAAAGTTGAAATCGTATTTTTTTTTTTCAAGATTCATTTTTGAAAAGACAATTTTTTAGATAATACGAATGGACAAAGAAGATAACATATTTTGCCATGCATGGCATAGAGCCAAAGAACAGACATTGCAGAAACATGGTAATAGAACAGAGATTGTTCTATAACAACTATACCAACCTACAGATTATAATAAATTGAACCACAAACCAATTATTTTAACACATTAGAACATCAAGTAACAAAAATAGAACTGCGTGAGCAGTAAATAGTCCTTATAGAAGGCCAAGTCTCTCTATTATTCGTAAAGATAGTTGAAATAACAGCCCTGGGCCCATAGGGAACACACACCAGTGGCTGTCACTGAGTATAGTCCACATAGAGAACACATAGGCCTTGAAGTTATATTCCTACTTCACTGACCATATTTGAGCGAAATCTTGGAAAGTATAAGGTTCTTAGTCTCAATCAAGCATGACTAACATATAAAGAGAGAAGTGAGACAGAGGTAAAGTCTGTCAAGAGCAAAAATAAAATAAAGAATGAGAACGAAAAAATATAAGAGTGAAAGAAAGAAAGAAGAGCGGTAGTTTATTTTTTTATAATGAGCCACGCTGTGGGTATTTTTCTGTTTGATGTCCATTGCAGTGACAGAACCCAAAGTTCCAACCTGCACTAGTCTGTAGACACCAGATGGAAGTTGGACATGTCATAATAGCATGCTCTTCATGACACATCCAATACAATGGACAAACCAACACTTTGAATAAGGAGGATGTGCTGTGGAGATGGAGAAGTTTTCTTGTCTTTATTTCGGAGGGATGAGGGAGAAAGACAACCACCAGCATGTTTTGGGAGACAAAGAGAGAACATACAATCTCCATGCAGACAGCTGTGATGCCCTACCTCCACCCCATAATATGGCATGGGTGCTGACCTTCAAAACCAACCTACATTATTCTATAGCCAAAACTAAAGGTCATGTGACAATACTAAGCCATTTACTAACCTTGTGCATTTGACTGTTAAGTTTGGTGGACATGGACCCTTCTTCTCGGGCTGACGTTGGTTCAGATACCAAAAGCAAGTGAATGGGCAACTGGGATCAGCTTGAACTAAGGACTGAATGCGGTTTGTTTAATCTATCAATTACAGAAGTCTTCAAACTTTAATCCTGAGCGGCTCTGAATCACAAGCTAGTGTTCCAGTTTATACACCTGCATTGGGTTTGTATCCCATGATCAACAAATCTGTAACAGGCATATGAGAAGGTTTGCAGATTCAGGGGTGACTCACATGTCACAGGCTGCAAATTATTCCAATCATGCGTTTTATTTACAGACTTAAAACAACCACTGAAGAAAGATGTTGATGTAAGAGTGGAGGATGTAGCCTAGAACAGTACACCTACTAAAGAGAACATAAAAATGGAAAAATCTGCATTTCATTGACCACATCTAGTCACTTGTACTGGAAGTGTGCCTTAAAACATATTCTGAGCAAGTGGTGAGGTTAAGGTAGGTGTGTTTTTGTTATACCAACAGCCTAGATTTGAATTCTGTACTCAAAATCATGAATAACCTTCACACTACAAGGTGTGGAGGGTAAGAGATCTGCATTTTTTTGAATCTTCAACTGCTGTACTAATAATACAGCCATATGGTTCACAGAAGTCCAGGCAGATGGCAGTCAGACTTGGTCCAGTTCGGGCAGAGCTTGATGCTGGTGGCAAACAGGTTTGATCAGGTTCAGGCAGAGGTTGGGGCAGTTGGCAGTCAGACGTGACAGGTTCGGACAGGGGTTGAGGTAGTTGGCAGGCTTGGTCAGGTTCAGGCAGAGGTCGGGGCGGGTGGTAGTCAGACATGACAGGTTCGGACAGAGGTTGAGGCAGTTGGCAGGCCTGGTCAGGTTCAAGCAGAGATTGGGGCAGGCAGCAATCTGGCTTAGTCATGTTCAGGTAGAGTGAGGCAAGCACCAATCAGGAGTGGTCAAATTCAGGAAGAGTGAAGTAAGCGGCTGCCAGACATAGTCAGGCTCAGGCAGAGATTGAGGGAGGTGACAATCAGATTTGGTCTGGTTTAGGCAGAGATTGAGGAAGGCAGCAATTAGGCTTGGTCAGGTTCAGCAGATAAGATTGAAGTTAGGGTTACCAGGGTTATGGCAGTAGGCAGGAGTGAAGGTCAAATCCATACATAGTGAGCTTTTTCTTGTAAGACTCGATAAGTCAGAGGCGCTGGGTTTTTAAAACCCTTGGAAACGTATACTCCTACAAATGTGCCTGAGGAAGTGGATTTGCCCACTCAACGTGTTGCATTTGGGAGTTGTTTTTATGAAAATAAAAGCTATTCTTGTTATTAGACTAATCGAGTCTGACTTCCTGGTGGTAAGTCCACCACTGCCTCCCTTTTTAATTTGGTAACACTATCGCAAGAATCATCAAATTTAAAATACATGTAAACCCCTACAAATAAGAAGTACATTTCTTCCAGAGTAAAACAAGCTGTAAATTACTGTTCTATGTTGCTGTCACTTACTCTAGTTAGTAGAAATCTGACAGAACCGTCAGGTTTTTCTACTAGCCCATCTCCTTATAGGGGATTCTCAGGGTATTGTTTATTTTCCGGTTTCAATAATTTTTATTGAGAAAAACATTTTAAACATTTTTTAACAGTCAAAGTTTTAAATTTGACATAAGCAGTGACAGTGTATCAATTTACATTGTATAACATATACCATAAAGTTGGATGTTTCACAGAGTATGTGTTCAAGTATAACAGACAGTCATATATATATGCAGACAGTCGATCAATGGTGGCAAACAGTCAATAACAGAATAGAAGAATATTGTGGATAGTAATTTGGAGAAGTAGAGAACTTTATTAATTGTTCTTGATTCTGATGGAACGTTGAATGGGCACAATTCAGCCAATATGATATGGTAGTAGGTGTGTTATTCATTGAGTTTTGAAGGAAAGAATAGTATTGATGGTTTTTATTGTTATAATGAGTGAGTCTGGGTTAATTTCCTTAGTTTGCTCTATCATATTGTGGTTATATTTACATAGTAAATTTTTTGTAGTAGATTTTATATTGTTGGACTTGAAGAAGCAGCTGGTATTGTAATTTCTTAGTACAAGTGGTATAGGTGGTATCACTCAACCCAGGAAATGGAAGGTTAAGACCTTCCCACAGAGATCCTGGGGAGCAATTCCAATAAGATGGAATTATATTACAATACATGTTGTGATTTCTTTAGGCCTAGACATGTGTTTATTTGATAATTTGGGTGTTGGTATAGCTTCTATTGTTGACCTTGTGTTATTTTTGATACTGTAATATCTAAATATGTGTGTTGTTTTGGTACCACTCAACCCAGGAAATGGGAGGCTAATACCTACCCGCAGGTTTCCTGGGGAGTAGTTCCAAAATGGTGGAATTATATTACAGCAGAGTTGCTGTGTGTCTAATTTGGTCTGGGTTTGTTGTATTGAAGAGTGTTTGGTGAAGAATTCAAAGGGACTCTCTTTAATTACTGTTATAGGCTCAATGAACTCTTTCGATAGTATTCTTCCTTCTGTGTGTCGAGAGCATGGGGTGAGCTTTTCCATAGATTGGGGGATTCTAGTCTCCCTGTTGAGATTCCTAAAGGGCAGTTAACTAAGAAGATATTAAGCTTGACTGATACATTTCAGTTAGAAGTGTAGATGTGGTAGTTATCTTGACTTATATTTCTAGTGTAGTATCCATTAGATCTTAAACCTTAAACCTTAAAACTGTACAATGATATAGTAGTGTATGTTTTTCTCTTAAGAAAAAGATAATCAGTCTTTTAGATAGCAAATATGTCGCTATTTCCTAAAACTATATACAAGTTAGCCACAATCAATGTTGTGGCTATAGTCCCAAATAGCTCCAAAGTGAAATGAGGTATGAGAGAAGGAGGGTGTACACATCATGATATTAACCTTTACATAATCATATTACCAGGCACTAACTGTACATACTGGGTATGTTAGAGTAGATATGTGTGTGTGAGGGGGGGAGGGGGGTGGAGGGTGTATATATGTGTTCAGATGAGTTCAGAAATTCATTAGTTTAGAGGATTTGTAAACTGTGGGCCATATGTGGGCTTTTTTCATGAAGGCGTTCAGGCTACCATTTCCTATTGCCCAGGACTTTTCAGCTAAAAGATTTGATTCCACTGTTTTCAATATTTCATTCATATTGAGAACATTGTGGGATTTCCAGTTAAGGACTATGAAGTATCTTATAGCTATAAGTATATGGTTCAATATTAATCTCTCTTGTGGAGGTATTGATATAGTACCAATGTGGAACATGACCATTTCGGGGGGTAGGTGTTCTAGAGACATAGGGAGTTGTTTTAGGAATTGTTCTACTTCATTCCAGAGATTTTGTAGTTTAGGACAACTGTAGAAGATATGATGCTGTGAACCAGTCTGATTACATCCTCTCCAGCACAAGGGGGAAGAGGAATTATCAAATTTCGAAATTTTCTCTGGTGTCATATACCAATTCCAAAGGTTTTTAATCAGACCTTCGTGGTGAGCAACACAATGGGATGACTTTTTCATAGATCTTAATGCAATTTCCCAATCTTCCTGAGAGATTTCCGTTTGTAAGATGTCCTGCCACTTTTCCAGCTGCCATTTGGGGGTTTCTTCTTTTAATTCTAGTTGTCTTAAGTAGAAGATTGAGGTTCCTTTTAGTTTAGTTCCATCAGGATTAAGGAGTCTTTTGATTTTGGGTGTGTATGTTATGGGGGTATAAGGATGTCTGAGTATGAAAGTATGGATTTTATCATATATTGCTTTGTCCGAAGCGGGAATATTATATTTAGAGTTTAGTTCTTCAAAGGGTCTAGGTTTTGAGTCTGTTATTAAGTCTTCATAATATTTAAGTCCTAGAGATATCCAATGGGAGAGGTCTATGTTTCTAATTACTGCATGCAGTGTTTCTATGGGTGTTGGGATGTTAATTGCTAAATTATCTTTCCTGCATTGGGTAATTATTTCTCTCCAAATTTTTAAAGTGTTGGCTGTGATCGGATTTTTAATATTTTGTACTACTTTCCAAACGAGTCGTGAGTGTATGACAGATCTGAGATTTGGGAAATGTAACTGATCTTCTTCAATCTCGATCCATTGTTTGGTGGGGGAGTTATCCCAGAGAGATCTTGATTGCTCTAATATTGTAGCTTTATAATATTTCTCTATGTCAGGGACCTTGAGGCCAAGATTAGAGGTATGGTTAGTCAATATTTTATTAGAAAAGCGGGAGTGTCTGTTCATTAGGATGAATTTATTTAGTAGTCTTTGGAGAGTGTTAAAAAATTTTTGGGGGACTCTAATGGGTACGTTTCTAAACAGGTAGAGCAATTGGGGTAATAACATCATTTTGAAAGCTGAAGATCGGCCTAGCCATGAAAATTCAAGCTTAGATAGATTATCTAGGGATTGTTTTAATTTAGAGAGCCATGGATCATAATTTTCTTTATATAGTTAGGCTGTTATTGTAGTAAGCTGAATACCCAGGTATTTAATGGATTTAGTGGACCATGTATAGTGGCAGGACTGCTTAAGGATTTCTATAGTAGATTTGGGAACATTACAAGGTAATATCATTGTTTTGGTTTGGTTTATTTTGTAGTATGAGACCAGAGAAAACTGTTCCAATTCTTTCTCTAAGTTTGGTAGGGATATTAGAGGTTTCTGTAAGTACAGAATGACGTCATCAGCATATAGTCCCATTTTGGTACTGAACTTGTCTTTTTTGATTCCATGTATCATATTGTTTTGTCTGATCTTTTGGGCTAACGGTTCAATAGCTAAAATGAAAATGAGTGGGGAGAGGGGGCAGCCTTGACGTGTTCCGTTTCTTATATTAAATATAGAGAAGACTGAGCCGGAAGATAAGACCTTTGCAGAAGGGCAAGAATATAAAGCCATTGTTGCTTGAATTAAGAAACCTGGGAGACCGAATTTTTCCAGAACCTTAGACATATATAGCCAATTAACTCTGTCGAACGCCTTCTCCGCGTCTAAGGAGACGAGGAGTGTAGGCGTTCGACAGAGTTTCATCCCTTGTATCAGTGCCATGGCTTTCCTGGTACTGTCACTGGTGGATCTGCCTTTGATAAAGCCTACCTGGTCCGTATGGATCAATTGTGTTAGGAGTGGTGATAGTCGGTTGGCAATTATTTTTGCATATATTTTGATGTCTGTGTTAAGAAGGGATATTGGGCGGTAATTCGTAGGGTCTGATTGATCTTTCCCTTCTTTTGGTATCGTGGTGATGGTAGCAGATAGGAATTCTTTGGGGAAAGAGCCTATTTTGGCGGTTTCGTTGAACGTATCTAATAGTGGTTTAGAAATGATATGAATAAATTTTTTAAAGTAGTCGTTTACAAAACCATCCGGACCAGGTGACTTATCTTTTTTAAGAGACATGATGGCAGATTCAACCTCTTGTATTCTAAATGGTACACTTAAATAATGGCTTTGAACTCAGAGATGTTTGTTAAGTTCACAGATTTCAAATATTTTTCTATTTCAGTTTCTGATGGTACATGAGAATTTGGATTTTTTTCTATATTATATAGATCTTCATAGTATGAAGCTAATCCTTCTACAATGTCATTTGGATGGTATACATCAGTTTTAGATTTAGGATGCTTGAGCTTAACAATTCTTTGATAAATTCTCTTACCCTTTATTTTCTGTGCCATTGCCTTACCCGTCTTATTTCTGTCATGATACCAATGCTCTATGAGGATCGTTTGCCATTTATCATATTTCTGATAGTAGATGTCAGCCAGGTCTTGCCTAATACCTTCTAACTTAGGTATCAGCTCTGTTTTCTTATTATTGAAGATGTCATGTTCAAGAGACTTAATATCCTTTAACAATGTGTCAGTCTTTTCATTTATTTTCTTTTTGTGTATTGCAGAATATTTAATAAAGGCTCCCCTCATAAAAGCCTTATGAGCTGACCAGCTGACCTCTGTGTTGTTAAAATAGAAAAATTCTTCTAAGTCTTTTTTGAGTTTTGGAAAAGTATGTTCAGAATGGAGTATATTTTTGTTCATCTTCCAATCTGGACGGTTAAGATGAGGTGTTTTTAGGTGGAATTTTATTATCAAAGGGGAATGGTCGGACCATATTCTTGGGCCTATGTCTATTTTGGATATAAGTGGAAGGGAAAATATATTGGTTAAACAATGGTCTATCCTGGTGTAAGATTTATGTATAGGTGAGTAAAATGTATAATCTTTTTCTCCAGGGTGGTAGCATCTCCAGGAGTCAAATAATTCTGATTTAAGCAGTGAGTTTTGGATCAAGGATGGCAGTCTTCTACGATTTGATGTACAATCCATATCGGGATCTGTTATAGCGTTTAGGTCTTCTAATATAAAGAGATTGCCTTTTGCTATGTTGAAGATTTTTTTTAATTTTTTGTTTAAAAAGTTGACCTGGTGAGTATTTGGGGCATAAAGGCTTACGAAGGTGTATGTTTGTGAGTTTATTAGGCCTGAGAGAATTACCATCCTGCCATCCTTGCTACAAAACTGATCTTTTACTACAAAGCCTAAAGAATCCTTGATGGCAATAAACGTCCCTCTTTTTTTCTTGTTTGGTAGATTTGAGTGGAAGATCTTTGTGAATTGATATAGTTTAAGTTTTTTAGCTGCTTGGTTGTCTAAGTGGGATTCCTGGACACATATAATATCGGCTGATTCATCTTTTATTAATTTCTGTAGAAGGTATCGTTTCCTAAACGAGTTTAATCCCCTCACGTTGATAGATAGGATTTTAACATTGTGTCATTTTTAGGATTTAGGGTGCTTGTATAGAACTCTAATAATTGTTGTAAAGATGTCCAGAATGTATCAGTGTACCTAATATATTTGTAGATTATTACTTTATCACAGATAGGTAATATAATTGATGGTGTGTAGTGTGGAGCCAGTTGGGACAAAAAGGTGTAGCACCAGTGTGTTAAAGAACAATAACAGTAACAAAAACCATAATAAGAGTATAAGCATAAAATTAAATCTATATATGCTAATTCGTCTAAGATTAGACAAACACTTAAACTATCAGAATAAGCAGAACAAAGAGTATACCTACATAAGAAGAATAGGGTTGTTATGGTATCAACCATAATGTCAGTCCAGTTCATCTTCTGCTTGGTGTAGAAAGTAGTAGGGTTAACAAAAAGTAGTAGTAATACGTATTAAGCATTGGACCTTAAAAGGAAAAAGAAAAACAAGAAGCAGGTAGAAAAGCAGAAACAAAGGATTCCAACTTCCAAGGTCTGGTAGGCCAAGCTCCCTCAGCATGGGAGAAAGGATGACGG
Source organism: Hyperolius riggenbachi (assembly GCF_040937935.1). Taxonomy (NCBI): domain Eukaryota; kingdom Metazoa; phylum Chordata; class Amphibia; order Anura; family Hyperoliidae; genus Hyperolius; species Hyperolius riggenbachi. Next base: position 99,773,390 of record NC_090652.1, on the reverse strand, counting down.
GTCTCCTAGGTAGACTATAGGCTCCTAAGGAATCGTCTAGTGTGGGGAATCAAAGTTTGTGGTAAGCACATAGTTCTTATTTTTCAGTTGCCGAAGCTTGTCCTGTAGTTGTTTCTTCTTCCGGAGGGATAGTTAAGTCCATTGACTCATGTGAGGGTTTGGTGGAGGTTTTGAAGGGCTTGTCCTTTCTAGGATCTCTAGGGATGAACATTGGGATATTCCATTTTTTCAGTAGCTCCTTCCCTTCATCAAGAGATTTGAGGACATGTGAGACTCCTTGATCGTTAATTATTAGTTTTGTAGGAAAGCCCCATGAGTAGGGGATGCTCTTGTGTCTCAGAGTGGTTGTGATAGGCGAGAGAATCTTCCTAGCCTGTAGGGTCATCTGTGAGAGGTCTTAAAACAGGGATATATCTTTGTGTGGGCCTGGTAACTTCTTCCCACCTCTAGTAAATGACAAGAGTTTCTCCTTTACATGGTAGAAGTGGATACGAGTAATTACGTCTCTTGGCAGGTGTTGTGGTATAAATCCAGGCTTTGGTAGGCGGTGTACTCTGTCTATGACTAATTCACTTTCATTGATGTTAGGGATAGTAGCTTTGAGGACATCTTGAACGTAGCCCTTGAGATCATCATTGGATACTGTTTCTGGTACCCCTCTGAGTTTGACGTTGTTGCGTCTATTTCGATCCTCACTATCAGTGATTTTCCCCTTCATCCACTGTACTTCTGCAGTTAATGCTTTATGTGAATCAAGCAGTTCATTGTGAGCCTCAGTCATTTGCAGGGATGAGCAGAAACTACGCCAGTGCAAATTTACGCATCGTAGTTTGCATCTACGCATCGTAGTTCATAGGCGAAGTTTCAAACCTACGCTTACGAATTTACGCGTAGCGAAGTACCGCTACGCGTAGCTTACGCCCACTATGCGTATTTAACATGTGTATTGCGTAGTGAACTACGAATGCGTTACTCGCGTCTAATTTTCCGCATGCGATTGTATGCATACAAATTTACGCATTGGAAAGGGGAATGTACGCATAGAAGGGTTCCCAGTTTATGCATTTATTAAGAAATTCATGCGTACAATTTTCTGCATACTGGCATAAGTATCCGCATACACTACGCTTCCAACTACGCGTAATTGCGTATTTTAACGCGTATTCTACGAAATGCATACGAAGCGAATATTTGTTTTCAAAGCCGTAGTTTGGCGAAGCGTAATTGCGTAAAACTACGCGTATTTCCAGCGTAGCGAAGTTGGCTGACTACGACCATCCCTGGTCATTTGTACAATCCTATTCTCCAGTCTAGTGATTCTGGTGTTTGTTTCGTGGGCAAAATGGGCCATGTTGTTTGCTAGCGACTTCATATCAGCTCTCATTTCATTCGTGTTATCTTGTATGAAGTTCTTGAAAGAGTACATGAATTGCTTAAAGAATCCTTGAGTGACTGGTTGGTCTGATTCTGGAACAGAGAGTAATGGATCTGAAGGGTCCTCTTCTGTGGATGAATGTTGGGGATGATGTATGGGTTGTTCATGCTGTGAATGCGTACTTTTGGCCGCATTTACGCGTGCATTGCCTTCTTCATGCGTATTTTCGGACGCGTATATGCGTATTTTTTTGGCCGCATGCTGGCTTGGAGAGGGGGCGCTATGCGTATTTTCGGACGCGTACAGCCGCGACGGCTTCAGGGGACTACGTTTTCGGTACTCCTCGTCGTCACTACCTTCAGACCAGTCCGCTTTTTCCCTTCTGTGGTAGGGGGTAGCTAGTGGGTCATAGCGGTTCCTCTGGGACAGTGGAGGAGGTGTTTTGGGATTACTGACCTCTGTGTCTCCCTACCAGGACCTGCGGCGGCCATCTTGGGCCTGTGTCATGGAAGTCAGGCAGTCTTCTAGGCATTGGAGAAGCTTGTTTCTTGTGATAAGTGGGTCTTCTCCACTCCATCGCATTCTGTGACTGTTCCCCTCCTATTTCGCCGAAAAAACGGGCTTCCAGGCTGCTTTGGACGCTTATATCAGTGCTTGTTAGGCAGGAGCTGCAGGCTCAGACAACCATTCAGCTCTGCCTCCAGGCCACGCCCCGGGTATTGTTTATTTTCAAAAGCACTTAGTGAATGGCAATTGCTCTGTCCAATTGCCAGAAAAGTGTGCAGCGAGCAGGGAAGCTGGCCAGCATTATTGTATAAATTCTTTTCGGGGAATGTCTTTATAAAGAAATAAGAGCCTTGCTGAGAATCCCCATGAAGATATGGACTACTCCAAAACCTGTCTGTTCTGTCAGATCTTTACTACCTACTGTAAGTGACAGCAACATAGGAGTAAAGTAATTTATAGCACATTTTACTCTGGAAGAAAAATACTACTTATTTGTATATGTTTACACGTAATTTAAATTTTATAATTTTTCGCGATAGTGGTCATTTAACCTTTTTTATTCTGCGTTGGCACCTTTATTACATTGTTCAGATCAGTACAGAGTTATTGCTAGGAAATGCAAGACATATCACTCTTATCTCCTTTTATTGACAGTAGAGTAAATTATTATAATGGCTGAGAGGTGTTTCCATGCTTTTTCATATGACTGCAGCATGAACTAGGATTTCAGTTGTGTTCTGTGTCTGGAAGGAGCAAATGCTTGAGGAGTTGTTCAGCTAAAGATGATCAGAGGTGGTTAATGAGTTAAGATGAACTTTGAGAGCTCAAAATCAAACGTTACTTCTAAGCAATGAGCTTGATGAACCAGAGTTATCAGTATGTTAGGAATGTTAATTGTGATGTCAGGCAGAGAAATGGATTCAGAAAGCAGAAAAATAATTTCAATTTTGTCCATACCAAGCTTAGCAAAGTAAAAAGGTATGACATTAATGAGGAGATTGTGTTCTCAAAACTGTCCTCCTGGCTCAGCACAAGTTCATATTTTGTGGATTTTTCTGCAGTCTAGACCAAAAGGCGAGGTGGGGGTGGGGGGTTCTGGGTATGAAACATGTACACTGTTGGGGAGCCTTGAGAAATCGGAGCAGAGCTTTCCAGCGCAGGAAGATTTGGGGGCAGCTGGCGCCACCATAGGCCGTAATAGGAATTACAGCTATAGCGGCGCTCAGTGAGTAACGTCGGCGCCACCAGAAGACAGAGTTGAAGATACTTTTAAAACACAATAATTCGGACTCCAGCAATAGCTGGAAGCCGAATTATTTAATTCCCCACCATCTATGGTGGCCTGGAGGGGGAATAGTAATTAACACGGCCGGGACTTGTGCAGCAGCAGGATCAGCCATATACCGGCTGTATTCTGCGCCCAAGTCTACCGGCGCCCATTTTAAATGTATGCTGTGAAATGGTTTAAAAACTCCTAATTTAAACAGGTACTTCTGATGTTACTACAGGAAGATTAGGAGCCCGCAGTCCAGTCCCAAAGACAGCGACAGGAACGCCAATTTTGTGACAGACTTGGCCCTGATGATGCCTGTGATGGCGAAACCTGTTGGCTAAATCCCAGGCCATGCTGATATTTCGATTGTGGGTGCATCATATGTGCATTGCGGAGCTGTTCCTGCTGTGCCACATGGACTGCCGTACCAGCTTTGGACTCTTGTTGGCTGTTACCAAGATTTACACTGAATTGGGTGAGCTCACATAGCGCATGCACGCTGTGTGGAATTATACATCTTACATTTGCTATTGAACTGAACTCTGCTTATACCTGACCATATTGTAAGATGTATTTGGGACTGGACTGCAATTGGGTCTATATACATTGATTACCCCATATATGCCAATACTCCATCTTGGAATACTGGATGTACATTTAAAGGACACCTGAAGTGACAGGATGAGAAAGACATGGGTATGTACAGTGCCTAGCACACAAATAACTATGTTGTGTTCCCTTTTTTCTTTCTCTGCTTGAAAGAGTTAAATATCAGGTAGGTCAGTCCTGATGCAGACAGGAAGTGACTACAGTGTGACCCTCACTTATAAGAAATTCCTCTTTTTATCTCTTTCTTGCTCTCAGAAGCCATCTGCTAGGAAAGTGTTTTATAGTTGGAATTTCTTATCAGTGAGGGTCACGCTTCCTGTCTGAGTCAGGACTGAGTTAGCCACTTAAATACCGGATATTTAACTCTTTCAGGCAGAGAAAGAAAAAAAGGAACACAACAGTTATTTGTGTGCTAGGCACGGTACATACAAATGTCTATCTCATCATGTCACTTCGGGTATCCTTTAAATTGCTAATCAAGTGTCACTTAAGCCTGGTGCATCTTGGAAATTTAGACTGATTGGGTCAATCGTTAGATTCCCAACAGGGATGTGGTTTGGAGTACTGTTGCCTGCAATATTTGTTCATCAAAATGTATATATTTGGCTTAGCCCTGAAACAGCGCTTGCACTTTTCAGCGTCAGCCTGTTACTGGAACAAACTCTGTATCATCACATTTGGATCACTTTGGTGCGGGAATATTTGCACTTTATATCCAACATTGATGCAACCTACATCATCATTTTACAGGTCTGTGGGCTGTACTTTTGTTATGCTTTTAGCGTGATTGTGATAGTCTCAATAAATGCTTTTGTATTTTTTGCAGTATTTATGATATTGTTGCTTTACGGGTACATTTTTGTGATTATATATGCTCTTTCTACCCATATCTACATGTCCATTGTATATAAGTGACATTGGAAACCAAAGGAGGCAAAAGACTGTCCAGGAGTATAGACAGACATCGAGAAGAGAAGACATCCAAGGAGTGAGCAGTGTGCTGCTCCACCAAAGAGCTGGTGAAGGAAGAAGATAATGTGGGGGTGAGCAGCACTAGAAGCCAGTATGCTGAGACTAGAGAAGGCAAAAGAGAGCACAACCTCGGATGCCAGGAGTAGAGAGAATCTAGAGCAGTAAAGGATGGTCCCCAATGTTGACAGCAGAAAACAGATGAAAAGGATGAGATCCAGGCAGTTTGTAATCCAGTGGTTACCATAGCAAGGGTAATAGTGCAGTGGTTAGGACGGATGGCTTTGAAGCATTTTGTAGATGGTAGGGATGGTCAGAAATGCGCATTTCCAATTCTGCCAAAATTCTGATTTCCGCCAATGTCAATTTCCCAATTTCCATTTGTCTGATTTTTGAAGAGTATTTTATTAGTCTCTGAAAAACGAAATGAAAATCAGTCTTGTGGTTGGTCTAAAATTAACGTGGTGATCCAATTTTTGCAATCTCTAATTAGTCCAATGCTTCAGAATTCTGTGACTGGGCTAAAAATTACAGAGTTGCAGTAAATCGGATTTCCGCGGAATTCCATTTTCCATATTCCAATCAGAAACGCAGATTTCCGATCAGAAATTTCAATTCTGCAGAATCCAAATGAGCATCCCTACTAGATGGGCAACCAGATCTTGGTGAACAGGTTGTTTACATAGTTTGGAAGAAAAGGCAAGAGTGACATGCTGATAGAACGGAATAAATAGCCCAGAGAAAGTTTCTTCAAGGGACTCCCTCCCTTACCTGGCAGAGTATACAGAACTCAGCCTTACTAACTAAGCACCACCGGCTGCTGTCAGGAGCATGGATCTACTGAACCACAATGAGGAACCACAGGTAGATCAAAATTAGACTATGCCTTGACTACCATTTTCCTATTCCCTTATGTGATCACTGTCACCATCAGTACTGATGTAGAGATCAGGTAATGATGTCACCAGGAGGCAATCAGGGGTGAAAATGGCATGACAAGTGTAGGCAGAGCCTTGGCTGGACTTCTCATCCAGGAAGATCAGTCAAACATTAGCACTCATCGAAAGCTCAACAGGGCTTTGGTAATCAGAACAGCCAGTATTGCAGCAGTATTTCATTAGGCATCCTTTCACTCCCCCCCAAATTTCCTTAGTTACTCCCACAATTGCTGCCTTAAAGAGAACCAGAGATGAAGCATCCTTATGTATTTTACCATATAGATCAGTGGGAACATGACAGTAAACACCTACTCTGCTCTTTGTTGCATTCTTCTCTGCTAAATCTGCTTGTTAGCAGCTGTGATAAGAATCCCCGACTCAGCATTCAGTTCCCTTTAACCACTTGCCGACCGCACACTCATACCGTGCGGCGACAAAGTGGTAGCTGGAGGACCAGCCTCGCGCATCTGCGTCGCCAGGTGCCTCCCTAATTAATCAGGAAAGGCCGCTCGCGCGAGTGGCCGTTTCCTGTTAGATCGCTGATCGTGGCTCGCAGACTAAATGTAAACGCAGGAGACGTATGTCTTCTTTGTTTACATTGAACGGCGCTGCTGCTACAGCAGCGCCGTAAGGCAGATCGGCGACCCCCGGCCAATCAGCGGCCGGGGATTGCCGCCATGTGACAGAGGACAGCCTGTCACAGGCTGCACAGGACGGATAGCGTCCTGTGCAGCCCCGATCACCAGGGGGGAGAGGGAGGGGGCAATTTCACCGTGGAGGGGGGGCTTTAAGGTGCCCCCCCCCCCCCGCAACACTCAGGCAGGAGAGATCAGACCCCCCCTGCACATCATCCCCATAGGGGGGAAAAAAGGGGGGCGATCTGATCGCTCTGCCTGCAACCTGATCTGTGCTAGGGGCTGCAGAGCCCACCCAGCACAGATCATAAAATAACACGCTGGTCCTTAAGGGGGGGGTAAAGGCTGGGTCCTCAAGTGGTTAAGTCACACTTTACTTCCTCCCGCTGCATCACTACAGGACTCTCAGGACTTGGGGCGTGGCTTTTTGACCTCCCTTAGGGCGGATTCACACTACAAGAGCTTTTTAAACACTAAAGATTTTAAAAGCTCTTGCTAATGCAATGCTATGGGGATTTTTACATCACATCGCTCCAGTGTGAACACATGCATAGGATAACATTAGCAAGAGCTTTTAAAATCACAAAGCGCTTAGAAAAGCTCTTGTAGTGTGAACAAGCCCTTAAAGGCAACTAAATACAATCTGCATGCAATATGTAAAACCAACTTCCCCGTAAGGGAGGTCCATAAATTGTGTGGGCCATTGGGGGGGGGGGGGGCGCCAAGCATTACTTACCTTTGGAGGCTGTGCCCTAGCCCCCCAGCTCTACACACTTTGGGGGCTTCTCCCTAGCACCCCCCCTTCCCCCCTATATATACACACACTCCCCCCATCTTCTTCAGCTGGAGGAGCTGTAGTATGAAGTGCCTGTGGCAGTGTCACATTTCTGGCTGCCACAATGCATGTCAGGAAGGACTACATCTCCCAAAATGCATTGTGGCTGCCAAGGACGTATGATACAGCTTGCACTGTTGCTGCAGGGGTGTTCCCAAGTTAGCGGTTCTTATTCTAGCGCCTACAATTATAAGCTCTTTTACAGCTCTTCTATTCACCTTTCAACTACCCCTTATTATAGGGCCCCTGCCCTGTCCTCCATGCCCCATACTGTCTCCCTATTTAGTTCTTTTTATTACAGTCCTCCTTATTGTACTGACCATTGTGCCAGTGGTGAAAATGTAGTAAAGCTGGAATTCAGGATGGCAAAACAACGAATCAGGAGGATGTAGAGCAGCCAAGGAGGCATTTTGGAGACTCACCCTACTGGGGCTGCTGTCTCCGGAGGGACAATACCAAGGAACCTCTGCAAAGTCCTCAAGGAATCCTGTTTGAGGAAGCCTGCTCTAGACCTTGAACCAGAATAGCCCAACAGCAGTATGTCCCAATCAAGTGATCTCTCTGTGCTATCTGACCAATGGTGCAGCACACGGAAAGAATACTACAAAAATATATTAACCCTTCGCACTCTCGCATGCAAATGTTCAAACAAATGCATTCACAGATTTACTCATCCACGCACAACTGTTATCCCTACAGCTAAGTTAAAAGCCGGGGTCTTAGTTCACAGAAGAATGCATTCTTATGCTTAGTCACCTATACTGCGCAGAAGTACCCAGGTAAACATAGGTGTCCTAACTCTAGCCCTGTAACATGCATAGTGCAGACATGCAAACACATTCATTGCATCAAACCTATCAATGGATTAGGAGCACACATCTTGACGTCCTCTCCTGGGACAGAAAGTGCATCTTACCAATCGCACAAGGGAGCTAACATAATGTATCCATGTGCACCATGCGCATACACCAGCATAAGCTGTGTGCATGCTGACAAACACATACAGGGGAGGAGGGAGTGCACTGGATTAGACCCTAGCCACAGGGGTCAGCAACAAGAACAAAATACATATATCCAGGCACATCACATCTAGTTAGGACATTAAATAAGTTAAGGAAAGGGAGGTGCTGAAGGGGGTGTGGCTAGAAAACAACAAAAATATATTAACCCTTCGCACTCTCGCATGCAAATGTTCAAACAAATGCATTCACAGATTTACTCATCCAGGCACAACTGTTATCCCTACAGCTAAGTTAAAAGCCGGGGTCTTAGTTCACAGAAGAATGCATTCTTATGCTTAGTCACCTATACTGCGCAGAAGTACCCAGGTAAACATAGGTGTCCTAACTCCATGTGCACCATGTTAGCTGTAGGGATAACAGTTGTGCCTGGATGAGTAAATCTGTGAATGCATTTGTTTGAACATTTGCATGCGAGAGTGCGAAGGGTTAATATATTTTTGTTTTCTAGCCACACCCCCTTCAGCACCTCCCTTTCCTTAACTTATTTAATGTCCTAACTAGATGTGACGTGCCTGGATATATGTATTTTGTTCTTGTTGCTGACCCCTGTGGCTAGGGTCTAATCCAGTGCACTCCCTCCTCCCCTGTATGTGTTTGTCAGGATGCACACAGCTTATGCTGGTGTATGTGCATGGTGCACATGGACACATAACGTTATCTCCCTTGTGCGATTGGTAAGATGCACTGTCTGTCCCAGGAGAGGACGTCAGGATGTGTGCTCCTAATCCATTGATAGGTTTGATGCAATGAATGTGTTTGCATGTCTGCACTATGCATGTTACAGGGCTAGAGTTAAGACACCTATGTTTACCTGGGTACTTCTGCGCAGTATAGGTGACTAAGCATAAGAATGCATTCTTCTGTGAACTAAGACCCCGGCTTTTAACTTAGCTGTAGGGATAACAGTTGTGCCTGGATGAGTAAATCTGTGAATGCATTTGTTTGAACATTTGCATGTGAGAGTGCGAAGGATTAATATATTTTTGTTGTTTTCTAGCCACACCCCCTTCAGCACCTCCCTTTCCTTAACTTATTTAATGTCCTAACTAGATGTGATGTGCCTGGATATATGTATTTTGCACAGAAAGAATACTGTCCAGCCTTCACAAGCAATGTGGATTTATTGCTTTGTGGGCATGTCTATTCCTGTTTTACCATAGATAGGTGGAGCCATCTCTTAGGTTGCCTCTGAAGGACACAGATAGTATATAAAGGAAAGGTTTTTACCACTTAGGAATGTCTAATGACTGTGGTATAACCACAGGTAAATCATTCCATGCAGTCAGCAGTGGAGAGGAATGTGTAAGCAGAGGCCTGGACAACTATTCAAAAGCTGGGCAGGGCAGGCATTTAAGCTGAACAATGATTGGACAGAAGAGCAAGGGGCATAACAAAACAAAACAGACAGCACTGCCAAATATCAAACTCACTCATTTCTCTATAAGGATGCAGAAATTAAAAATTTAAGTACAGTATAATCTTGTTATAATAAACTTAGGTATAATAAACATTCAGGTATAGTAAACTATCCAAGTCCTGGCCAATCTCCATTATAAGTCTATGGGAGCAATGCCTGGTATAGTAAACTCGGATATAATAAATATTCGGGTATAGTAAAAATTGTTTTTTTGCCCCTACATGAAGTGGACTCTGGATATAGTGAAAAGTGGGTAGCGAATGCGTCAGAGTGAATCCAATCATCTCGGCTGCTCTCTTCACACTGACCTAATGCCAGAAAAGGGTGCAAAGAACAGCGCTGCTGCATAGCCACACGAATTCCAGACTGGACATATTGCAACAATCGTCCTGTAACTGGGTAAGACAAAAACGTCCTGCTCACAATTGGGACAATCATGCAGCCTCTCATCATGCAGTCCAACCCGTGCTAAGTGCCGCCCGCAGAGGTATAGGAGCTCCAACCTGGGATTCATGTTGTCTGGCTATGCAGCCCTAAGGTATTCTAGACCATGTAGTCCATCCACCAAATGTGCATCCTTGCTAAAGAGCAACAGCGGCGATATCCTCTAATCTATGCCAAAGGTATTGTATGCTACAAGTAAGGCAAAGGGGACCCCCTTTGAAGGCCCAAAATTTCAGAGTCCGATCGCTGGACGCTCTGGCCGCCTGCGTCTCTTGTGTGGTCTGACGGACTCTGTGGTGCTGATCGCTAGTGGTGCATTTTTACCATGAAAATTTCTGATATAGTAAACCAATTTTCCTGTTCCCGTTGCAGTTACTTTAACGAGATTCCACTGTATGTTCATTGTTACTTTAATTTCCCTTCTTTACAGCATTCCTCTTGCTTCAAAACTGACTATATGCAAGAATCCATATAACTTTTCCTGAAAGGTAAGGCCATCATCCTTGCTATGCTGCATTATGTACATTATACTTCTACCTGACATTCTAAAGGCTCATCCCTCTTTATCTTTCTGATCAGCTGGCGAATATTTCTTTTGGAGCACTGCAAAACTGACAGGAGAAGGCATTTGATTCTTTTTTAGCTTCAGATTAGGTTAGAAGCGGTACAAAAGAAAGAGGGGGAATATGTCGCACTGCAGTCTATCACAATTCTGGAATTAGTGTGATAAAAAGCTTTCAAAACAATTTGAGTTTATAAAGCACATTCTAAAAATGGAACCTGCGGTGTCAGACTGAGAACCTTAATGAAAATCAAATACATTCTATAGAGCCAGCCAGGTTCTTAAAAGGTATGAAAATTAGCACACGTTGCGGCAGGCTTGCGCACACGCTAACATCTCTACATGGCATTTAACTCTTTCCTGGAAAACTGCACCATGCAAATGTTCTTCAGAGTAACACGCTGTCTCATCTCACAATGATCTCCAATACTTCTTACAAATACATTGAGAGGAATTGTAGGCTTTTGGCTTAACTTCCTCTACCTCCGAACGTCTGCATTTTTTCCAGCATAAACGCAGGCGAAAAATGCATTAGAAGAGACAGTCCATTTAAAATCAATGGCTTGTTTTCGTCTAAATGGTTTGTGGAAGAAAAAAAAAACATTAGGTGTTACAAAACAAACACATACATGCGGTGTCCAGAAAACGTCATGAAAAAAAAATCCATCCGGGAGCTGCAAACTCTTGTAGAAATACTGTTTTACGTAGGAGAAATTTAACTTTCTCCTATTAAGGTAGGTCGACATTGTGAAGGTGGCTACTAGGGATGGTCAATGAGATGCAAATATTTCCAAGTTTATGCAAATATATGTAAATTTTTATGCAAATATATGCAGCCTGAAAATAGAGTCCCACCCAGGTTTAAATTGATTGCTCCATTTTCAAGCTGCATACCAGGGGCGTAACAATAGACTCTGCAAGGATGCCGCCGCAGGGGGGCCCGGAAGCTGCAGGGGGGTCCATGGGGGAAGAAGTTTCTTTTTCCTTTCCTGAGACGCTGACAACTAAGGGCATGGAGAGAGAAAAAAATGCACAATTGTTCTAATAACTGCATCTGCTCAGCCACTGATAAGGAATCATACAAAGGTTTGCAGACAAAAATTTGTAGACCGTCCCTATTCAGTGTGCAGCAGGATCTTGTGTACAGCCCCCTGCCTCTCTATCCCTCCTTAAGTGCTGTGTACTGTAGTAATGCTGGAGAAGTCTGCAGAGTCAGTTCTGCTCCATCAGAGGTGGACAGAGTGAGTGTAATAAGCTGAGACTGGGAGAACACTCGTCGGTCAGTTTTCTGTATGCATTTACTGCACACCATGGCCTCGATTCATAAACAGCAGCGCGATAACAAAAATCTTGTCGGGAAAATTACCGCACTCGGTATTTTCCCGGTCTGTGTGCTAATTCATAAAGATTTCCCCAGCTGCCCTTGGAGGTCGGTAAATTACCGCAGCCCATTGAGCGGTAGAGTAGAGCAGTGTCCCGATTCCCTCTTTGCCCTGCAGAAATGAATCACACAGACGGCTCTCTCTGGCTCTCCCACTAATGACTCAGACAGATGAGTCACACAGTCTTTCCCTGCCTGCTGAAATGATTCACACAGACGGCTTTCTGGCTCTCTCCACAGATGAATCAAACAGACTTTAGGATCTCTGCACTTTGCATTAATCAGAGCTGTCGGTAACTTGTTATCGCCTCACTAGAGGTGTCGGTAACTACCGCCAGGCTTACCGCATGTTCAAGGCTTTATGAATTGACATTTGCTGACAATTTACTGACATGTGTTGTCGGTAACTGCAGCCAAGTCGGTAATTTAGCTCCCTGGTCGGTAATGTCAGCTTTTCATGCGGTAACAGCCTTTATGAATTGACATTTTGCTAAGTGGTCGGTAAAGTCTGCTGTTTTCAGCATTACCGCATGAGGTAATGCTTTATGAATCGAGGCCCATGTGTTTCTGTATGTGTGGAAACATGCACATTTTATCACAGAAGCTAATGTGATAGAGAAAATGCATGCAGTGCTTTCACTGCTGTCTGTTTTTATCTGCATGGGGAAAACACATTCATGTGTGCACTAGCCAATTGAATAACATTGGTTCCCAGTTTACTTGTGCAGAAAGCGAAGGGGGAGGGGTCCCCATCCAAAGTTTCGCAGGGGGGCCCAGTGATTTCTAGTTACACCCCTGTATTTAGCATACAAAATGTACATCAATTTGCATAAACTTGGAAATATTTGCATCTCATTGACCATCCCTAGTAGATTGTAACATTTGAAACACCTGACCAATATCCACTTGTGTTCAATTCCCCCTCCCCCCTCCCCCCCTTTCTTTTTTGTAATTCAATTTTTATTAAAAGGTTTTTAACATTTTTAACAGACATACAGATCAGAATAAAGCCTGTAATGGTATCACAGGACAATATCAAACTTATGACTACAGGCCTATAACAGTACCAGAACATGGAATGGGATAACACAACATAAAATATAGAACTTATATGCACCATATAAACATCTTAGTCCCGATATAATACTACATCCGATATGTAAACAACAGTACACAATCATAAAACCGCTACTTATAAAGCACAACTCCCTCCCCATCTGATTCTCTTGCAACTTACAGACGTCGCCCACATGAGATAATGTCACCTTGAACCCACATGAATCCACCAACAGATCCTAACCTAATGAAGTTTCAAAATTAATATCCCAAAAATCACAGACTTTGCCAAAACTCTCCATCTTTTCATGAAGCTCAGAGGTCAGGTATTCTATGGACCTCAGAAATCTGATCTTCTGCATCACCTCCTGAAGGGATGGTGGTTCTCCCACCCTCCACCTAGTACCTATAACTATTCTGGCCGCTGTCCGAATAGGATTCAACATTTTTTGAGTGTTCTTCCTGATACCTTTATTTGAGTGACCTAAAACATATACCCAGGGATCTAAAGGAACCTCCTTTCGTATCACCTGTTTAATAAAGCCCTGCACTTGGACCCAGAAACATTGAATATGTGAGCAATGCCAATATATGTGGTCCAAAGAACCCACCTCGTCACATCCCCTCCACCACCTGTCTGATACCTCTGGAAAAAAAGCCTTACTACAGCCTATTTGGGGTATTATAATAGCAGGACAAAATTTTGTATAGATTTTCTGTAGCTTGGGCACAAACGCAGGTCTTCCAGACATTAAGCCAAACGTCACCCCAATGATTCATGTCCAAAGTGATATTAAAGGCTGCCTTCCAGAAACTCATGTATTTACAGTAGGTCTTCCACTCTGTTCAGGGGCAGAATGGTCAGCAAAGCATACAATTTGGTGATTAAATGTGGAATTGTATCTGCCTCTATAGTTCATTTTTAAAGTCCATAAGAGGAGAAAAAGGACTAGATCGCATGAATTTAATATAGGACTTAATTTGGCGATAAGATATCTCCTCAGAATCTCTATATCGCTGAGAAAAGGAAAGATAAGAAACTAAGGTCCTTGAGCTTGGGTCACAAATATCCCTCATCAAAAAGATTAAACCTCATTATACAGGAATTAAAAGGTAAGGTCCCATTACTCTGTAACCAAAGTAACTGGGATCTAGGTGCCTGCAAGCCAAATTTGAACCTAAGAGCTTTCCACAAAGCCCAAGTAAAAATGACCGAACTTAGCTTTTGAGTTTAGATTCTGCCCCCCCCCCCCCCCCCCCCCAATGGTCCAAACTAATGCCTCCAACATTTGCGGATACAAAGCTGCTTCTCAAAAATTGCCCAAAGTGGGCGAAGAGGCCACCACCTGTCTCAGTGCCCATTTTTGGGGGGACAATCTACCCTAAACCATTGAAATAATCAGCTACTACTTGACCAACACCAATTTAAAACAAACAAAAAAAAGAAATCCAATCAAATTTCTTACTTGTATAAAAACATTTAAAAAATTTTTTGTACAACTGATTGAACTGCCGTAAAGTCAAATCTTTCTATTGTATCATGTGTGGTCACCTTAAGAGTGCAAATGGGTAGATTTGCTCTTGTGTAGCAGAACTCAGCAGAGCATGTGATTAGCTTTATCAGGTGACAATTTTGTAAGGATCTAATTTGCTGGTCATGACTGTGTATTGCTCGTTTCCTGTATTGGCTAAAGCTAATTACACATGCGAGATAAACTCAACGACTGATCGACAGACAACCTTTATAAAAAATGTACTTAACCTAAAAAGATAACAAAAGCTGTTCATCTCTCATATTCATCCTGGCTTATTATTCCCAATGAGAATCATTCTTTCCACGAGGTGTGCATGTGATCGTCAGATATTTCTTACGTTTTGTGTGCACAGCGCAAGCGTGAAGAAGAAATTAAATGGACTACAAAAGCATTTCTTGGGTCTTTTGCATGAAATGATTATTGGCATGCGTACAACATCATTAGAACGATCCGTCGCTTAAACCTTCCTGCTAAACCTATGCAGCAGATTGAATCCTGATTTTCATCTCACGTGTGTATGCAGTTTTAAGTAGGAAGTGATCACAGCAAATGAGCCTTGCCCATACATAACCTGATTACATGCTTCTTAATTAGTTAACAATATGAAGGGCCTGCCCAATAAAATCATGGTCTTGCAAGCATGTGGTCCTGAATAGGAAAGGTCAATGAGATGCAAATAATTCCAAGCTGATACATGATTATGCACATTTATGTAAATTTATGCTGCTTGAAAATAGACCAATTGAATCCCTCCTTGACTCGATTGGTGCATTTTCAAGCGGCTTTCACCTTTATGCCACTACATATGCCTAGGAAAAGTAGAAAGCCAACAACAAGATAAGGGGGTGCTAGTATTTGCATATTTTTTTTCTGAAATATATATGGCAACAAAATGGTTGAAAAAAAAGTTTTATCAATATTAAAAGGCATAGTTCACACCCAAGTTTACTTTGAGTTCATATGATTGTGGAATACATCAGAATTTGCAATGCATGAAGTTTAGTGCATTGTAAGTAAACCCGCTTTGTATTATTAATTTATTACCTGGATGGCTGGGTCTGCAATACTTTTACTCTCCCTTTGTCATCAAGTCTGTCAGCCATCCAAACTCCACCCCATTATTGCCCACAGGAAGTAGCCAGTAGGGATGATAATTGAGATGCAAATATTTCAAAGTTTATGCAGGATTAAATTGTATGCACATTTATGCATCTTGAAAATAGATCAATCAAGTCCCACCCAGGTTTAAATTGATTGGTCCATTTTCAAGCTGCATACATTTACATAATCCTGTATAAACTCAAATATAAAATATTTGCACCTCATTGATCATCCCTAGTAGTCCCTTTCAACATCATTCCCATGCTTTCTCCGTCTACCTGGGAAGAAGCATGGGAGTGACGTGGAATGCCAATGGAGCGCATAGTCTAACAGTCTTCTTTATTGCTTCAGGTTTTCTTTAAATACAAAAATGAATTAATGTATTACAAAAATACTTCTCCAGTGCTGATCTATATTTGTTAAATGATTATCAAAGTGGAATATCCCTTTAACTGGGGCTGGAGCACCGTTCTTTCTAGTAACACTCTTTTCTAATTCAAGACACGTTCTAACATACATTAAAACACTCGGCAGTACCACACGCATACACACTTCGCTTTCGCTCCAACTGTGTCTCACAGCTGCCCCCTCATGGAAAAGGAAGGACTAGAATAAAATAAACACACCTGAGTCTTTGTTGTTTGAGTCCAATTTGTAGCTTTAATTTCGTTATTATAATATTGTCAACTACAGGTTATCAAACGTGTCTCCCACAAAGAAGCATTCTTGAACGTAAAAAATATAAATTCTGCGTATTAAAAGTGCATACACTTGGCATAATAATAAAACATAAAAATAAATAAAAGGCAGTTACATCATTATCATGCACCAGGCCCGACAAGATTGATCCAGCGTTCCCAAGGAGCAGAATAGGCAGTAGGGGAAGCCAAGTGAAAGTTTATTCGCAAAACAGCTTCTCAAACCCGCAGCTAGAGGTTTCCAGAAGTCTGTGTTCCACTGAGAAGGAAACAAAACACGACAAAAAAAAAAAATGGAATGGACAGGCACAGGCGGGCTAATCCAAAGGGACAAAAATATAAACAAAAAATAGACCAGAAACACAAGCTGGGAACATATTTACGTATCCAGTGTAAGAGGAGTTCAGTCAAGTTACAGTTATGCAGGAATAAACCAGGAACAGTCGATCTAACAAGAGGCAAAACAGAGGATTCATGAAATACTGTAGAGGATGAGACTATTCATAGGACGACACTAAAATACAAGTTTGATTATGCAAGAAGAGCTGAGAAGAATTGGGTGTTTTGTAAAGGTACACTCTTATGCCCTTGTCTCTGTGAGGAAAATAAGAAAGCCTTGCCTTCAAAAGAAATACCCAAGGCCTTCAAACTTCTTGATGCTGGTTTATAGCTCACTCTTCCCGAAGGGCAGCCAATTCCATTAACCACTAGTGCACTTGCTGGAATACAAAGGATATGAAGCTACTAATGCAGCTTAATACAAAGCCTGCCTCGAACTACTAACAGCACTCTCTAGGGGTCCGAATGAGGAAGTACACAGAAAGAGGATGTTAAAGTGGTATTGTCATCAAATATCATCATCATCTATAGTCTAAAGCAGGGATGTCAAACCGGTCCTACGAGGGCCAAGGTCCTCACACATTTTTGACACAGCTCAAATGAATTGATGGGTCTGAATCAGGAAAGGTGTGGTCCATCAGGTAGAACACATTCCTCTCTCAGTCCATCCTAAACACTGGCATGGATGTGGCCCTCCAGGCCTGGAGTTCGACATCTGTGGTCTAAAGCATTAGGAACAGCATTGCATTAATAGCTAAAACCACCTGACTGGTTTTCATGGGTCAAAAACCCATGATTTACACTTCATTTGGCTGCTAATTGATATGCCTACCTTTGCCGGGCAGACTTATCAGATTGAGCTGGAAGTATATACACTATGGCCTCGATTAATAAAGCATTCCCGCATGCGGAAATGCTGAAAACGGCTCACTTTACTGACAACATAGCAAAATCTGTATACATAAAGCCTTTTTCCGCATGAAAAGCCGACATTCGCGAGCAGAGTGATAAATCACCGCCTTATCTTAACAAAAGTCTTATATCTTAACAAATGTCAATTCATAAAGATTAGAGGAAGCGGTATGCAGACGGGGATTACCGCTACCTCTGATGTGGCGAGAAGCGTGCGGAATACATTGCAGTGAATGGGACAGACCTCCCAAGCAGCAGCAGAGAGAACACCGCACGGAGGGACTCGGCCAGCTTCTCCTGTTTCCGCATGCCTACCGACAGCCTAACGGTAGCCTACAGCGGAATATCTCCGCACTCATATCACAACTAGAAACATTTTTATGAATGACCACCCAGAAGGCTGAAATACCGACAGCGGTGTTTCCCCGCTCGGATTTACCTTACTGACAGCACTTTTATGAATCGAGGCTTTAGTGTAAACAAGGAAGAAACGTTCCTGCTGTATAATGTTTTAGAAGAAAAAAAACATTTTTTGATGACAATACCACTTTAGGAGGCAGTAAAATCAAAAATCTCTTCACAGGCAATGATTTACATTTTTCCCTTACAGGTGTCAGAAAGTGAACATACTAACAGCACCATACTTATTACTTAACAATTACAGATAAACAGTAAAAGCTCTAAGTATTGACTGCAGGAACAGCCACCTTGCAATGGGCCACTGACTTCCTGCTCCGTAGTCTCCCACCACACAGTTGAAGTGCAAGTTCAGTTTTGTTGAAAAGGACTACTGAAAAAAGTTAAACCACAACAGTATCTGTTCTTCAGGTCCAAAGATGATAAGTTTATCATAATGTTACTTACCGTAGTTCAAAAAGTCAATATTGAACTATACTGCAGAACAGTAGCCTAAGGTGATAACACACAGGACAATAGTGACAGTAGAATTATCACTTTAACCAAATCCTTTATTATCTATTGACCCCAATGGTTCAATGATTCCTAGGGCAATTGCGCTTGTGTGTCACGGTTATTAGAAGTGATGTACAGTAAACTGTACAGCTCTTCCAATTAGCGATTCAGGGTTTGAATTTTTTAATAACCTTTACTACTTACTCACTGGGTGTCTGGATGTCCGGCTTCCGTCCGTAGCCCGTCCCCTAAAGGAAGAGATCATAGGTGCTTCTATAGGACCAATCAGAGAAGCTCCTGTGACCGCTCTGCTAGGAGACGGTGCTACGAACAAAAGCCAAACACCTGGTAAGTATAATAAAAGTTTATTTAAAATTCTAATCGCTCGGCCCCCAAATTGCTACTATAAACAATACTGAGCGCAAGCGCCCTCAAAATGCTGCATGTTATGCGATTGTGATTAACCCTAGTGGGTTCAGCCCCATTTAGATACATTGGCAAAGCGTTTTTGGGAATTGCCATCGATTTTCGGTCATCCCAAAAACACCCTAGTGAGTCCCAGCACTTAATCATGCATGCTGACCACATAGGTTGTCCAAGGCTTGAGAACAGTAAAGAACCATAGTAAACAGAGGTCAGTCTCTAACATTGTAAACAGAGGGGGGTGAGCTCAGGAGTTACACTGGTACCTCGCAAAGAATAAAGCAAGGTTCACAATTATTGTGAAAAACTGAATTTTTCAACATTAGGTTTTTCCCATTAAAATGTGTGTTTCTATTTAAATTTTCATGCTTTTGTTTACCGCGGGTGATGAAAGTCAATGGGAATTCAAATGCATTGTGCAAATTTATGCTGCAAGATGTAGTTTTCATACATGTGAAACCGCAAAAGCAATTTCCAAAATGTTAGCAGAAGTGCGATTCTCCATTAACTTTCATTATATGTGCAGCAAACGTGTTTTCGCACATTGACTATTTACATGCAAATTTTAGTGTGAACCAGGGTGATATTATTGTATGTCATTTGTCATAATTTACCAGATGGAAATTTTCAAATAAATAAAACCCGCTAAAGATTGAACTAAATGCAGTGCATTTACATCTACAAAGGGAAGAGTTGGATGCAATATTTCTTATTACAATGTCAAAACTGATGATGGGATTACAGTAACCAGGAGACCTCCTCCACCCCTAATCAGCAGATGGCTTCATCTATCTCAGTACCCTCATAACAGAAGCAGGCAATGGGGTGTGCAAAGTCTGCCGAGAGGGGGCGCTTTGTCAACAAAACTGGACTTTCATTTCAAGTTTTAAACATTTTCACAACCTTAAAGTGTAACTTTCGGCATAAAATAAAAAATCAATTCTTTATTTTTATCTGGTAAACAAGTAATAAGCATGCTAACAAGGCAATCCAAAAGTTAAAATCTCTATTACTTTTCTTGTTTATAAATGATCATTCCCCAGTCTACCTGACTCTTATTCGGTACGTTGCTTCAAAAAGGAAGTTGCAGGGAATGCTGGGTTGTCTTTTTTTGCTTCATTTCCCCCCAGACTAAACTAAACTAATGCACAGAAGCAAAAAAGGACAACCCAGCATGTCCTGCAACTTCCTTTGTGTGGCAACGTACCAAACAAGAGTCAGGTAAACTGGGAAATGATCATTTATAAACAAGAAAAGTAATAGTGATTTTAACTTTTGGATTGTCTGATTAGCATCCTTATTACTTGTTTACCAGATAAAAATAAAGAATTGATTTTTGATTTTATGCCCGACAGTTACACTTTAAATGGCAGCTCCTCGTATCTGTTCTGGGGAATAGACTCAGAGCCTTTGGTCAGAACTTCAAGAAATCCACTGTGAGGCGTGCTGGTGGCCGCATACACAGCTGTTGGAGCAGAGTCTGGGCAACCTTACCCAGCAGCGTAATAAGTCCAATACAGCTGCCAGCAAGACTTACGAATATAAAAACCAGTGATGCAAAAACTTCTAACATACAGATTTCGACTGACCGAGAAAAAATTCCAATGTGAACTAATCAAAATCGGCAACTGCTAATCAGGCATCTGATTGGTTAATTTAATTCCCTCCCGGGGTCAGCGATTTGCTTGTTAGAAGGTTTTTTTCTATCATTCATCAAAAATAAGAACAACATAGGAGTAAGACAATGGGTGTCATTACCAACCACAATATTACATAGATACCTTTACTGTATAGATTTGTAAACATTATTATTAGCCTCCTGCATAAGCCAACTTGCAATTTAGAACATTGGCTCATTATGTAATCTGTAGCACCAGAAAGTGTTCTAGCAAAATAATAATACAAAAGTAACTTTACAACCAGTTCCAGTACTCAACCTTGATTTAAAAAAAAAAAAGCACAGTATTGTAAAACAAATTGAAATGAATATTAGCAACAACCATAATAAAAAAACAAAAGCAAAGTATGAAAATGGATATGACCCTGACAATGAACAACTTGGCAATAATATCTCAAGTGTGCAGAGAAATATTAGCCGTCCTTGCCTTGAGCCTCTTGTATACTACACAAGCTGGATGCATGCACCAAGCTGAATGGACAATAGCAGGACAAGACAAAATACACGCTGCATGCAGCTATTAGCTCCGTGCAGTGATGGGACATTCTCACAAGGAATTCAACCAGTTTCAAAGGAAAAGTTCACTTTAAGTCCAACCTCAGGCAGATAAACAACAACATCAGGCAAATATCTAATATGACATCAAACAGCTCGGTGAGTAGAGGGCTCAAACTTTTTTTTTTTGCGTGTCAAATTAGCAGTTAAAATCCTAAGAAATCTGTTTGCGTGACTTAAGAACCCAACTGAAACTGCTGAGCTGGCTATTGAGGCGGAGCTTCTGCTTGACTCAGTTTCATCACATTGTTCAGTCTGCTATGGGGTGGGACTCTGAGAAGAAAGCAGCCTGGAGTCTGTAGTACAGGAAGTGGCTGGTGCAGTGGCTCTTGACCAGGTACTTTAGAAGGGACTTATTTGACACAAACTTAAAACATATTAGCCTGGAGTTGGGCTTCAAAACATAACAGAATTCAGAAGTACGTAATAAAAAAAACCTGTAGTTTTCTTTGTTCACAATATCCTCACTATATATGTACCTCCAGTTCCAGCAACAGAAATATTCATATACAGCTACCCAGGGAGGAGTCTTGAAACCTTGATAAAGCACCAATTGTGTCCAGACCATGCCCCAGGAAGGTGGAATGTATACTGGACCCTACTACACACACAATTTTCACAGTGTACTACTAGCCACTTTGAATGGTGAACATTTTTAAGAAAATGGATTTTTGATTTTAAGATGTATTGCATTTTAGGTGCCCTGAAATGACCATTAAAACATAAAAATATGTAATCCAAACTTATACAACTCGGAACCGGAAATTATTTTGTTAGGGCTGGTGCACACCAAAACCCGCTAGCAGATCCGCAAAACGCTAGCAGATTTTTAAACGCTTTTTTTAATTTTTATGAGGCGTTTTGCTAGCGTTTTGCGGATTGCTGCTGCGGTTTTCAGTATAGTAGATTTCATATATTGTTACAGTAAAGCTGTTACTGAACAGCTTCTGTAACAAAAACGCCTGCAAAACCGCTCTGAAGTGCCGTTTTTCAGAGCGGTTTGCGTTTTTCCTATACTTAACATTGAGGCAGAAACGCATCCGCAATCCAAAAAATGCCTCACCCAGGCATTTTTCGTTTCTGCAAAACGCCTGCCGCTCTGGTGTGCACCACCCCATTGAGATACATTGACCAAGCAGATCCGCAGCCGCAAGCGGATCTGAAAACGCCCAAAAAGCCGCTCGGTGTGCACCAGCCCTTAATGAATACTTAAAGGAATGTGGACTGAAAACAGAAGAAAATCACCTAGTTATTTAAACAATTCAATCACGAGGAACTTTAAAGGTAGTGTATGATCAATAAAATCTTGCTGCCACTTCCAAAAAGGGTCTTGAACACAAGGGGCTCTGTAGAAGCTGCTGTGCTGCCAAGGAAGGAATTTGAGGGTAAAAAAATATATTACACACAATCCTTTGAGAACCATGTGATCAGCAAACAAGCTAATCTTCCTGGTTACCATTAGTATAGTGTTAAAGTTATGTGACTGTTTGCAATGCAAGGGGTTTGGAATGAAGACTAGCAAAACAGAAAAGGCACAATACTCCAGAACTAAATTAGGAATGGTTTAAAATGTGTGAATGCTAGGGTTATTTTTAAAGTATATTTTTTTAATTTGATGCATTAGTGATACATTAGTACTTTGCAATATAAAGTTATAGAAACCTAACTTTTCAGTCTACCACCAGCAGTGCTTTTCCAGGCACAGTAGTTGACTCAAAATATGCTTACTTGCAGCCATGGTGATGTTTATGGTTTGGTGAATGCCACACCCCTTTGCAGAGCCTGTGCACTTCATCTCCAGATATATATCAGTAGAAGGTTAGGTTGGTAAATCAGTTCACATTCTGCAGAAGGATTTGTTTTCAACAATAAAAGTTTAGTTTTTTGTCTATGTGAATGATAAAGTACGGCTTTTGAGGTCATTCAGGTTCACAAAATCAGGATATTAGAGTTGGTTAACACCAATTTCTTGCCTTCCGTTTAGCATAACTAGAAACAGACTCTGTAAATAAGTGTGGGCTAACAATGTGGCTTAATGAGACCTTTCCAGCCAGGGTTCAGCAGAACAGCACCATACAAGACAGCTTCTGAATATGAGGAAAATGACTCATTCTCCGGCCGCAAGCTGATGTAATCGGCATTCAAGGTATGCAGCTTACCTTGTCTGATCTGAACATTCACTGAATGCCTGAAAGGTCTCATTTATAAAAGATGCATAGGCATTTCTATGGCCAACTAATCCGCATTTGGTAAGCAAAGTTTGAAGGCATCATCACATTATCAGTCTACAGTCAGAACAAGACTAAAAAGCACCCAGCACCTCGTGTGCCAAATGATCATGGTCCACGTTTACTGGGACACATACAAATAGAATGATGAGAATAAGAAGGTGAAAGCCATTTCCTTGTAAAGAGGAAGGACTAAAAGAGAATAAAAAACAAAACTGTAAACCAAAGTAGGAGGCGCTAAATCAACAGTATAGAGAAGAGCTAGACTTGAAATGTAGCAGTGACCAATTAACCTCTTAAGGACCACAGGCTTACACCCTCCCAGTGACCAGGCTATTTTTTTTACAAATTAGTGCTCTGCAGCTTTAATATCTCACTGCAGAGCCATACAATTGAGCACACAAATAACCACCCCCCCCCCCCCCCTTTCCTGCCCACCAACAGAGATTTTTGTTGGTGGGCTCTTATCGCTGCTGCAGTTTTTTTTTATTATTACATTTTATTAAAAAAAATATTAACCTCACCCTGCCAGCCAATCCCCGCAATCGTCTGTCATAGGCATCAGCCTATGAGAGCGATCGCTCTGTGGGCCACTCCAAGGGACAGCTAAATGACAAGGCTGTCCCCAGTACAGCGCTGCAGTTACCGCAGCACTGTACAATGTAAATAGGCGGCAATCACCGCTGGCAGACTGTTCATTCAAGTGGGGATGCGTGCGTGATCCCAGCTAATCTCCGCTCACCGCCTTTCAGCTTTGCGTTCCTGGGGCTGCCACCTTCCCGACGCCTATTGGCATTGGGCAGGCAGGAAGGGGTTAATTGCCAAATGGTCAACACAGGCTGAATCGGTGTCATTTCCTGTGAGGCGCTTAGTTCCTGGTGACCGTATCGGCAATGCTCAGTGCTCTACCAGAATGTGTAGTGATTATTTATGTTAGTGTTTAACTTGTCTGAAGTTGTATTTTCTCACAAGGAAAATAACCTATAGTTGCCGAATACAACCAGAATGGCTGTAAACAACCACCATGAATTGCTTTGTGGCACACTGCACAACCAACTAAGAGTAAAGCAGTCATTTGCTTCACCAAAATAACAAAAGTTCATATGTAGTGTTTGCTTATGGAACACTATATCAGCAGCTACTGTCCACATAATTATAAACTGGTGATCTGTCATTTTGGTAAATGACGAACCGATCACCTTCTCCCAGCCAAGATAAAGGTCCTTCCAGCCTCAATCTCGGCAGTGGCTGATCACTTGGTCATGTGACTCTCCATAGTGCTCCAGCAACGCTTCCAGTAGAGTATGCTGTCATGTTTTCATAAGCCAGTCTAGCTGGAATGGTGGCAGAAAAAAAATTAATGAGGAACAGGAGTTACTCCTGATTTAGTGTTTAGTCATTTGATTTCATGCCACCTTAAACAAATTTAGCATTTGCAATCCGGATTGTTTTGAGCGTCACCTGCTGCCTTTACATGCCCTGCCATAAAATATATTTACTACATTATTTCAGAACTATTAAAATCGCTATTCTTCATCAAACAAAATACAATAAACAAAGAAGCAGGCATAAAAGACCGATCTCACAAACAGGTGGTGCATGGCAATCCCTCCCCAATGCAGCAATGTAGAATTATGCACAAGAGCCCACAAAACACCGAGGAGTGGGTAAAAACCAGTAAACTTTATTGGCACATTCCAGAAGACTGATACAGTAGCTGACGCATTTCACATGCTAGGCTCTAGACTCACGCGTTGCAGATGTAAGGTCTTTAGTCAGTTAGGCTCTAGACTCACGCGTTTCAGATGTAAGGTCTTTAGTCATAGCTAGGCTCTAGACTCTAGCAATGACTAAAGACCTGGCATCTGAAATGTGTCAGTTACTGTACCTGTCTTCTGGGATGTGCCAGTAAAGTTTACTGGATTTGACCCACTTCATGGTGTGCTGTGGGTTTTTTCACATAAGAATACAATAAAAATGTATATTTAAAAACCAATATACAGACTAAAAAAGGGTCAGTCCAAACAGACTTAATATTTTTATAAGGGATTGCACCTCCTATATTGAGCTCTCCATTTGCAGTGCCTTATCTAATGTGCTTCAGGGTTTCCAGTTTTGTCAGAAAATGCAGAGCCCACTGAATGCAGAAGATGCCAGCCAGCAATTTAGCTATTTATCCTAATGTGCCTGGTCACTTTACAGCAATAAGGTGAAAGGCACTTGTTTGGCTTCAATTCCTGCTCACATAGTCATCATGCAGCACATGCACATCAGCCTAGCTCAGTGTCTCAGCCTGACTGCTCTATTAAAGACAATGAAGCATGGTGGACTGATTCAGCAAAGACACGCCTCTGGGCTGATGCGAGCGCGCTGCATATCAACTCCCTCACGCCATGAATCAACAAGGAGAAAGTGGCAAATTAAGTCACTCCTCTCACCTAAGTCTTGTCACAAGGTTAAACGCTTTAATTAATGACCTTTCTGTTTAAAGTTTGTGTATTAAAGAACAAGCGACACCCATGCTAACCTAGAAATAAAAAACACATATATAAGTAGATAAATACTACTTCTATTTACATAACAGATGTATTGTGCTATCCACGTGATGATTCCTGTGAATTTTATAAAGGAAAAGCAGAAAATCCTATTCTAGGCAGTGGCCATCTTGCCAAGCTAATGCTGACATCATATCCTCCCTGACTCTTGTTTTTCCCACTCCCTTCTCTTGCTCATCGTGTATTCATTAGCTGCCCTCCTCCCAGAGTCTTCAGACACTCCCACTGAGGTGTATCCTAACAACTGCACTTTCTTTTTTTATTTACACATCCTATCACTGAGTCACCTCAGCCTTGCTTGTAAACACAAGTAATCAGAGGGTGTTTCTGATAAGCAGCTAGGCAGGGAAATAAATGGAAGAGGATGAATAGATTATAGATAAAAAGAACTCCCAGCATTCAACTCTTTGGCACTGTTTGGCACTAGGGCCAGTGCTCCTAAAGTATGTGATAACTACAAACCATAACAGCAGAAGAAGTTTTGCAAGTTTTGAATGCAGGATTAGCATCTTTATCACTTAATACATTCAGACCAGTTGCTGTTGATTTTTATGGTGACAATACCGCTTTAAGTGCGGTAAAAAATAACTGAAATAGGTTTCTGGACAATAATGCAATATACTTGCACTAGTGACTTTAGATTTGTTTTATCTGGTTCAGTACAGCGCGTAGTTAAATCTTCGCCTGTGTATGGATGTATAATTCTAACATGGCAATAGTTTAAGTACATCTGCCGCAAGCGCTCCCACCACTCACACTTGCATGCACCGCCTCTAAACTCTGTGCACCAATCAGGAGCCACTGTGATCACAGTGAGCCAATCACTGAGTAAGAATAAAAAAAAAGGCTCTGGTGCTCAAGAGGCCAGAGCATAAGAGGCCAGAGCACTATGGGACTGATATGTGTCTCATGATGCATTGTTTACACAAAGAAATGACTTACGAGTTGAAATTTCACATGAACAATGCTAAATAGGAGTGATAAGTGGAGACAAATGTGTGAAGGGAACTGAAAGTGGGAGGCAGTGGCATACGTATAGTGGCACTATCTATAGTGTGCTGATCCTTGCTTGAAATTTGAGCTTCTAAACTAAGTATAGCACAGCGTAAAGGTACATTTAACTCCACTGAGGCGGCCACTTTGTTGTGCTGCATGTCATCGCCCCTCCTCCCACTGATACAGCCACGTCACTAAAGGGATCAAACCAACTTTTTTTCTGCTGTTTGTCCTGGTTTCTAATAGCTGTAGGAGCTGCCATTCCCCAATGCTCCCTTTCATCTGCCCTTAATTATCAAGGGGAAGGTGTAAATGTAATCAAGTGTGACTTCTCTAAACTGTTTGAAATATATAGTGTTCTTTTTCCCCACTCCCCCAATGAAAGCTTTTGTGTGCTCATTGCTACTGCTAATTACAGCAGTCCTTATCTGCCCAGTCTTTCTGTGGACTGTAGGCCATGGAAGTAGGGCAATAAAAGCCTCTAACAAACATTTAAATGTAAAAAAAGAGGCAGAATAAAATTTTAGTAGTGAGCCACATTGTTAGCATGCATTTTTAATGTGCTATTAAGATGCCATGAGGGCTAAAAATGCTGTGTGGTGCAAGTGTTCGCACCTTTACAGCTTATACTGTGCACACCAAGGATGACATGTCAATATCACACCTTTACAGTTCATACGGCTAAAATCAGCACTGCAATACTGATCAAGGTTCCATATTAAGACATTTTTAGGTGCAAGTATGTAAAACACAAAGTTTTAAATGTAATACTCTATAACTTTTTAAGCATTAACAATTTGTATGTGCTCATATAAAACATCGTTTTTTAAAAAAGTCTTAAAAAAAAAAGTAAACAAAACACGAGGGGGTAAAAAATCCAAATTGAGAATACAGTATTGCAGGTTCAGCTGCTGTGGATACCTCTGCATTCAAATAAATCATGAAGCTTCTTCAACAATAAAATAGCAGAGCCACACGGCGTGATGAAAGCACGCTCAGGTTAGCATACCTAGAAGTTTTTGCCGTGAGCATTCTGATCAATAAGGTCTTGTGAGTGCGACCTTGTACAGCTGGCACAGCACATTAACCAGGGAAGCCTGGGGCACCACAGCAATTGCAAGCCTAAGTGTCTGACTTTAAAAACCTGGGGACGCAGTACTGCACTGTCAAAGGCCATGCGATGTGGAAAACGAGGAAGTGGCATGCAGACAGAGACAGGAGAAAGTTTACATGGTTATTAATAATGAAAACAAGACTCTCTTTAACCTTTAGACCCGAGCCATTAGTGTGTCGCGTTGTTTTGCTGGATTGTTAGTGATTTGCATCACATTAGCATTTGGCAGCTCCCTGTTTCTTTTCTGGTGTACAGTCAAAGCTTGTGTTAGGACTAGACAGTAAAAGATGCATAGGGCAAGCTAACAAACAGTATAAAGGACTTGTAGCCACTGCAAGGCCCTAGAGGAGCAATTAAGGAAGGCTGAAAGCTACAGGCAAAAAGAAGGGAACATGGTGGAGGGAAAAGATATGAAAATACCAGGGGAGCCTGTGTAGGAAGGAACTCAACCTAACAATGCTTCCTTTAGAATTAGTTGCACAGTCGGGAAAAATAGCACGTCTACCTCCTTGTCCACAGTGCCAAAGAAAAGGTTGCAACATAGTGGAGAAAAGATGTGGCCATAATGTGGAAGAACACAATATGATCAGATAAGTGAACTTATATCATCTATTCCTCCCTCACATCCCCCTTTCTGATAATGACCTAGGCCAGTGCTGTCCAACTTCATGGGCAGGGTATGTGTCTAGCACCGGACTTTTCAGCTGGAGGGCGCAGAGAATAAATATCCTGGCATTGTGGAGCGGAGCAAAGCACAAACAAAAGGTGGGCATGCCAGAGGATGGGGCCTGGCATCCTACCAGTTGCATTTTGGGAGATGTAGTCCATTAA
The DNA here is from genome assembly GCF_040937935.1 of Hyperolius riggenbachi. Taxonomy (NCBI): domain Eukaryota; kingdom Metazoa; phylum Chordata; class Amphibia; order Anura; family Hyperoliidae; genus Hyperolius; species Hyperolius riggenbachi. Next base: position 99,744,490 of record NC_090652.1, on the reverse strand, counting down.
TGTAGGTCAAACCTGTAAAACACGCTCAACCTGCAGCATTGTGCCCAAGTTCACATTCCAACAAGGACACTACCTCCATGTAATCTATAAGTGTTATTCATGGGTAATCTGGCTCCCATCCACTACTCTAAGTCTGTGGGTTGTATAAGAAAGCCTTATGGTGCCCATACATGGTAATTTTTTTTCGATTACCATATATACTCGTAGGTAAGCCGACCCGTGTATAAGACGAGGCACTCACTTTTCCCCCAGAAACCTGGATAAAGTGATTGACTCACGTATAAGCCCCCTCCCCCATATAGTGCCCTCCACAGTAGACAGATGTCCCCCTAGTACAAGTCAGTCCCCCTCCCCATAGCCAGATATGCCCCAGGATCATACAGCTGTGTCTCAAAGTCATAGATACGAGACACAGCGATTGCCACACAGGAAGAATAGCGGATCATTGCTCCACTGACACGGTGCTTGCACGCTCCACTCCACAAGCCAGGGAACACAGGTAGTTTTGAGCAGGACACAGCAGGGCGTAAGCTGGTAAGAGCACGATCACTAATGCACAATCCATACGCTCCTCTGCCAGTAACAAAACCTACGCCACCGTTTAGCTCAGGGGTCTCAAACTCAATTTACCCGGGGGCCGCAGGAGGCAAAGTCAGGATGAGGCTGGGCCGCATAAGGGAGTTCACGTGTCCCCGCCGCAAAACGAGGGCTGCAGAGCCCCCAAATTGCCCCGGGGGCAATCCGCCGGCATTTCCTGGAAGGGGCAGAGCTTTCAGCTTCAGCTCTGCCCCTCCTGACGTCAATCGCGGCGGATCGCCGCCTCTGCCCGCCCACTCTAAACATAAAAAAAAAAATTGGGAAAATAGGAAAAAATGCCAGGAATCTTCATACAGCCATATTACGGCTGTATAGCGATACCTGGCCAAAGCGCTGCGGCTGCGTATGGACCCCCTGGAAACTCTGTCAGGAAATGTATTGCTCTTTCTTTTGATACATGTAAAATTACACTACCGTTAGGCTTGCTACTAAAAGTGACATTTACCGCATTTAAAAGTATACTATTTTCCTTCGAAACTTTAAAATCGATTTTCTCAAAAACTATAAGGTCTTTTTGAAAAATTGTTTTTTCCTCTTATTCCTAATGATCTCCTTAACATATCCTGCAAATTTAGGGTTTCTAGCATTTAAGGTGGATTTGCTATTAACCATTAAAGTCGGCGGGTTTTTAAATGTGTATTTTTTTCCTTTGCAACTTTAAAATCGATTTTCTCAAAAACTATAAGGCCGATTTGAAAAATTTTTTTTTCCTCTTGTAGCCACTGGGGGCCCCTACAAGCTCTGGGGCCTTGGGGCCACAACATATTGTATCGCGGGCCGCAAATGGCCCGCGGGCCGCGAGTTTGAGACCCCTGGTTTAGCTCCACTGACTCGCATATAAGCCGAGTGGAGTAACTTTCAGCACATTTTTAATACTGAAAAATTAGGCATATACACAAGTATATACAGTAGATCATTTTGTTCAATTATTTCGTTAGATCGAATATAAAGATTTTTCCAACATGTCCTATCGGATTTTTATTGAAAAAACGGGATATTCGTTTGTACCATGTATGGGAGTATATGTGGGCTGAGACAAGCAACTGTGACAAAATCTTTTGGGTGCTGTGCCAAGTGAACTACAAAAACGATTAATACTCTTCATCAGAACAGGCAAGTATTGCTTAGTGCTAAGGTCAAGTTAAGGTTTGCATGGGTATGATCAAGTAAGGTTAAGTGATAAGATCAGAAGACGATTAACAAAGAATACACCAACCTGCCATCTGGATGGGGTTAGTGTTAGGATTCCGTCAAGTAAAAGGCAAACAGTAGGTGCAGAGTTAGAATTATTGCTACTGGGGAAGAGGGGTTTTGTAAAGGCTAGTGGAAGCTTAAAGAGATAAGGGAGGGTTAGGTCATGCAGTGATCAATTTTTAGGAAACTGTGATTGAAATTTTAGCCCTGCATACTCCACCCAAAATAAATTCAGGGCCAAACGGCTATGTATCAGGCCTGTGTAAAGATATTAGTATGCTATGGCCTTCAATGGTGGGACAGAAATGTATGGCTCTATGTTCTCGGCAAAATCTTTACATCAGATGAATGCATTAGCTTGTACACCCTGCTCTCACACACTAAGGGGGGGAAATGCATTGTAAGCCAATACGGCTCTAAAGCCAAGCGCTGTGCTTTTATCAATAAGACCTCAACTATAGGAACATAGTCCAGAAAAATGACTCATCAGTGTGCTGCTACTGTGCACTATGTAGGCTGGGAAGATAGGAGGTTGGAACCTAAACTGAGAAGGACATGGGTTTTCCCTTTTAAAGTAATACCAGTTGCCTGACTCGCCTGCTGATCCTGTGTCTCTAATACGTTCAGCCCCAGCCCCTGAACAAGCATGAAGATCAGATTCTCTGACTGAAGTCAGACTGGATTAGCCACATGCTTGTTCGGGGGTGTGTGATTCTGACACTACTGCAATTAAAGAGATCAGCAGGGCTGCCAGGAAACTGGTATTGTTTAAATGGAAAAATCCATATCCCTCTCCGTTTAGGTTCCCTTTAACCGACCTGAATCACGGGGAAGCATAACAGACATTTTTGGCAACAGAAGTTTTGCTCACTGAGTTGTCTGCCTGGAGGTTAGTGAAGCAAACTGTGAATTAGGTGCAGAACAGAATGGGGCAATGTTCACAGAGCTCCTGCACAACAATTGCAGTTTTAACATGTTAAAGTATAACTCAAGTAATAGAAACGACAATCTGCTGTGGCAAGTGTTTGCTTCCCTCTCTTAAGTCACTTCGGACTGCATTCGGGGTTTTTGAGTACTTCATGAGTTCAGTGGTTGTGAGACTGCAGTCACAAGTTTGTACCTGCAGCCTGTTATGTGTTACTGCAGAATAAATTAGGCTCTAAATCCCAGAATGCACCCTGTGTATATAACCTGATAAAGATGCATGCATGTTACTGTGCCAATGTCTATTGGAGGGGCGATGCGAATGTGTTTTAATAACCATGCATGGAAAAATAGCAAAGGCAAACCTCCCAACCCCCACAAAAAAATCGTAGCTACCAATCCGGTTCTCTCCAATAACTCGTTTGAGAGATGGAATCTGTGGGTAACACAAGTTAGCTTCTACTTCTCCATTTTCAACAAATAAGCAACAACAAGTTTTGAGAATGTCTCTAAATGATTAGAGCCCAGAAGACGGCTGGAGAAATTCCAGTGAAGCAATTTTATGAGCCTTCAGAATATCAACTACCTCTGGAAGTCTGCCAGCGCTGTCACAGAACTTACTCAGACTGAATCGCCAACAAGCACGTCGGAGGGAAGGAGCAGCCTGCCACACGCACAGTATTATGCAGAAAAGCTACACAAACACAGAAAAACACACTGCGCCTTATGTTACGGTATCTGGACAAAAACGTGCTATGAATTAGGCAGTGCCTCTTTTCTAAATAACACAGTAAAGTGGAAATACCCTTCAATGGATCTGAGCTATTGTAAGTAGATAAATAATAACTGCTCCCTCCAACACCTCATCAAATAAACAATCACATAGCACTAGGGATGGCTCTGCCTAGGAGAACTCATGAAGAAGCATGTGATCAGTTTGGTCAGCTGATAGATTTGTAAGGTTCTGATTTGCTGTGATGACTTCCTGGTGTAGCACATGACCATGACCAGAAAATCATACCCTTACAAATCTATCAGCTGATCAAACTGATCACGTGCTTCTCCATCAGTTCTCCTAGACAGGGCCATCCCTACATAGCACTAGTCACGCATACAGGTATACCGTCTTAAGTAAGTATATTGGCAACCACTGTTTTTGGCAAGAACTAAGTATATATGGAATGTATACAACACATGCATCTTATTTCAACAGAAGCAATTAGTATGAGGTGGTGTTAAGTTTATACTTGTAGGTGACTGTCCATAGTGAGACTGCCTTTGTTGCAAAGGGCTGGAGGCTTATGATAATCTAGCTTTGAGACCCCCATCACAATGAGTTACGCCCCTGATCTCACTGGTCACATGAACAGTAGATGGGCAATTTTCCTATATATACACAATGTAAGAAAAATACCGGAAACAGAACTGACACATGATCACATGATCTCTCCCAGCCTATTACAGACTTACAAGTGAAACTATAAAGCAAACTAATAAACATAACATTCTGTAAGTTTGTGATTGGCTGCTCGTGATCATTTGTCAATTGTACTTTGTGTTTTATCTACTGTACATGGCTTCATCTATAGGAGAACTGTATTGGAGAAAGTTGGTCATCTGTTAAACCCAGCTATCTGCAAGACTCCAGAAATAACTCATCCCAAACTTTTCACAGGACTTCCATTTCTTTGTCAAATGCAGGAAGACTTCTATAATAGCTCAGAAGTGTGTGAGGTTATTTTGTTTTATTTAGAACAGGACAAAAAAAACAACGATTTGGAAGCAGGTAGTAAACACACATCTTCATCCAGAGAACACCAAGGCAGGACATGAGCCCACCAGGAACTGAGCACTGTGGCCTGAGATCTGTCTTGATCCCCACAGGAAATGTACACAGTATCTTCTAGACAATGGCCAGTGTGCTCAACCAGCAACTGCACAACATAAACCTTGCACCACTATTACTAAAGGAAAATGTAAGGAAGAACAGCACTCAGCAGCTTGGGATTATAACAGGAGCCAAACAGGAAGGAGGGACTGCACTTCAGTAGCTTGTGAGCCAAACAGGAAAAAGAATGACTGCAATCAACATCATGGAATCCAAAACAGAAAAGAGAGGGACTGTGCTCAGCAGCGTGGAATCCAAGCAGGAAAAAGATGAACTGCACTGCACTCAGCGGCTTGGGATACAAACAGGAAAGAGGGGCTGCACCTAGAAGCTTAAAGTGGACCCAAATTAAAAATACAAGATTTCAGAAATAAAATCTATTTTCTAAATTATAATAATAAATAGCAGCCTTTTTTCAGCTGCTTGATGACAAATATAAAATATTTTACATTTATTGGAGGAACCCCTCCCTTCCTTTCAAATTGCCGGCATTTTTCCGGCAAACTGGTGGAGTAGATGGTGTCTGGCAATGGAGGAATTGCTAATGGCTGCCCCCAGTATAATCCTAGCTATGAAAAGAGAAGGGTGAAAAGCATGCACTGAAATGATCATAGGTTTGAAGGAGTGTTTATTTATCTTTGTATGTGTCAGAGTGGTGCAACGTAATATTTTTAATTAAAAAAATGTTTGGTTTGGGTCCGCTTTAAGGTCTCAACAGGAAAGGGAAGAACTCCACTCAGCAGCATGAAATCCAAAAAGGAAAAAATGGGACTGCACTGCACCCAGCAGCTTGGGATCCAAACAGTAAAGAGGGACTGCACGCAGCAGCTTAGGATCATAACAGGAAAGGGAAGGACTGCACTCAGCTAATTGGGTTCCAAACAGGAAAGGGAGGGACTGCACTGAGCAGCTTGTGATTTAAACAGGAAAGAGAGAGACTCTACTTTGAGATACAAAAAAGAAAGTGTGGAATATTTAGCATCGTTCCACAAAGCAAGTGGCCACTGCTCATTATTCCTGAGAGGAAGAGAGGTACTCATGGATCCTGGCAGCAATAAAGCACCATGTTCAGTCACCCAAAAAGTCAGGGAATACCAAGCCAACAGGATGTGCTACTATTAGAAACCATTTACCTCATTCACCCTATCTAAAGAGTTTTCTAACCAAAACCTAAAGTGCAATAACATACCATGTAGTGATAATATACCAGGGAGAAAGGGAATTCAATTCAAGCTACTATAGACATGTAGGAAAGGTACACCACCATGGCGAGAACCTACAAGTTCTGTATGCTCTACAAAAATAGCGAGATAACTAAGTACATATATCAGCATAGCACTAGCGCTAACAAGAGAAGAGGTGCAGGTCATTGTCATAAAATTCATTAGCAATAAAAGTTCTTTTCACAGAGTATTCCTCACGCAGCGTCTAAAAAAACACAACAATCACACACGGCCTCGGATGCAGCACCAAGAGCAATTACCAACAGTTGCTTGCATAGGTCACAAGTGCGTGCACATTCAGTTTAAACATTGCCATGCAAAATGTGCCTGAGCAGGTTCAGGTTGAGGAGAGACATCCAGCTGTGCATCCAGTAGAATGGCAGCTTGTGCTACGAGGGGGAGAGAAGTGACTGCATTATATTTACTCTACAGTAATCTGCAACACCTAGAGCAGAAATCAGCATAAGTACATCATATCAAACAGCTTGAGTTTCACATATTATGCTCATTGCCAGTTATATTAAAAAAAAAAAAAAAAAAAAAAAAACAGTTTTGTGAATTTTACATGGAAGTTGGACAATAGGGATGGACCTGACGAGGAGAACGCACTGAGAAGCCTGTGGTTTTGATCAGCTGATAGATTTGTAAGGTTCCGATTTGCTGTGATGACTTCCTGGTTTGACGCATGATCATGACCAGCAAATCAGAGCCTTACAAATCTATTAGCTGATCAAACTGATCACATGCTTCTCCGCAAGTTCTAAGCAGGGCCATCCCCTATTGGACAATCACTTAGGCACCAGTCTCCCATAATCTACCCAGAAACAACTGACATGTTACCACAGTGACCATCTTGCCCCAAAGTTTAACACCTTCATGCATCTCACTGGGACAAATTTCATACAAGAAGTACTGAGTGACATCGCACCACCCCCTCATGTGCTAGATCTATGCACAAACAACTATATGCCTAGCTGGAATAGCCTTTCTAATGTACATTTATGCCATGGAGCTCTAAAGAGTGATGTGCGAGCTTGTGCATGTGGGCAACATCATTGGTAACAAACTGTTTTCTAGGTACACTATTGGGAGACTGCTGTCTAGCAATTTTTCCGATATAGATGGAATATCACTTTAAGGGCTGGTGTACACTGAATAACGTGTTGCATCAGCGTCTCTGTTGCCGTCCATGTTGTGCAATTCAATGTCATGGCAACCCATTCACTGCCTGCATTTTTGGCATACAGCAGCTGCTTTGCCATTCCATTTAAAAAGACACAAAATATGCGCCACAACAAGGACACTGACGCAGCCCATTCTGTGCAAACTTAGCCTAAGTGTTCTTATAGATTGTTCTTTAAATTCTGCACCAATATTTGTGAAATAAGTGAATAGAAAACATCAAGTCACTAGTGAGTTGAGGTACACTGAAATAGAAGGCTGTCACAAAAATATAGCTCGATGACTAGCTAAATGCAGGTGGTTTACTGATGCAAGCGTGCAATGAGGCTTCACTGTGATCATTTCAAACATATAAGCAGGTCCTGAGAGAACAAATAGGATGTTCACTGCAAAGGTTAGCAGATTTACCGTCATCACAATGAAACTACATGACACATTTTCACCTGCGCTGTTTGTAAACTTGTCCTGACACATATCTGCCAGACCAATATTACCACGGTGGGGCCACAGTGTCCAAATCCTCTCCCCCCTTCTCTCCTCTAAGAGGTCAAATAATCAATATCCGAGCACTGGTCACATGGTCGTTGCCAAATGGGCCTGTACACGTGATGTTCAGGCAAATCTAGCTGGGGTACTTTATCTAAATACGCTTCCTCCCCCGAGCAGACATTGAGATCGATGCCCGGGAGCTGATTGTGCAACCCATTACCAGAAGGAACAATGCAACCAAGAATTTCCTAAAATGATGACTTGAGAACTTGGGATGAGCTGAGTTTGCCATTTCTGCAGACAGTACAGGTGCACTTTTAAGTGACACACTAAGCAATTAGCAATGCTCAAGTCTAGCATGCAGCTAGCACCAAGCATAGGCATACCAGTTCCATTTACAGTACATTAGGTGGTTTAGCCATACTGGTTCAGGTTTTCAGAACCTAAAGTAATACCACAAGGTTTCTGCAGCGCTCTCCTACTGTTTCTTAAAGCCCATTGCCAGCAAGAAGTATAACTGTACACTTTGAAACTTCCCAATATTACCTTTTTATGTCAAACAAGGCATCTGCAGTTTTACATTTTCTGAAAGGGAACCTTGACTGATAATAAATACAAGAGTTTCACTTACCTGGGGCTTAGACCAGTCGGCACAGTAAGACAGAACTCTTACTGCGCCTGCACAGGACAGGTTCACCGACGTGAACGCGTACGAGGATGTGCGTGGCTAGAGCCACACAGGAGCAGTGGACTGCAGAAATGAAACTAAGCTGTGGCAGGGGAACAGAGGATCGGTTCGGCATGCCACGGGCACAGGACGGGGGGGGGGGGGGCTGGTGGAGGGTACTGGTCAAAGCCCCAGGTAAGTGAAACTCTTGTATTTATTTTCAGTTAGAGTTCAGTTTACATTTGCTTGCATGACCTGCAACTACAAGAGCCAAGTACACACATCCTATCTTGAATAGCCAATTTTACCATGTCCGTGTAGTATGAGGAGCTTACCTACACAACTTGTTCAAAGTGTTGGCCCTCATGCTACATGGAAGTGGGTGTGTGTATGCACTTTTAGTGAGAAGTATTTGGAGGCTGACATATTTCCATTTATACAATGCAGATGATTGCCCTGCTGATCATCTGCCTCTAATACATTTAGCTATAGACCCTGAACATGCCTGCAGATCAGGTGCTCTGACAAGTTTAACTAAATGTGCTTGTTTCATGTGTGTAATCCAGACACTACTGAAGACAGAAAGATCAGCAGGGCTGCCAGGCAACCGGTTTTGTATAAAAATAAATAAATATGTCAGTTTCCATACGCCTCTCACTTCAGGTGTCCTTTTAGTAAAGTTGTAGTGAGAGGAATATGCTGGCTGCCATTTGTAGTAAAAGGATATGGAGGATGCCATTTGTATTGCCTCTTTAAAAAAAAAAAAAAAAAAGGCCAGTTGTAGGGCTGCCTTGCTTTTACTTTATTAATTGCAGGCCTGCACAGGTGATCTGGGTTTGTGATTTAGGATCAGCAGGAATTGAAGATAAGCATGACAGTAATGAATTTGGCATTTATTAAGAAAAAAAAATTGGCAAGAAAGATGGCAACCCCAAATTCCATTCACTACAATTTTCCTTTGAGGTGAAACAATAGTGAAACCATCTATACAAATCCACTCGACATCCAATCAGATGATGTTTCTTACCCATCAAGCCTTTACTTCTGTCTTTTCCAGAGCAGTTCAAATCCGCCGAATGACTTCCAGACCTCGCCTCCCCTTTACAACTTATACTGTCTAGTCTCTGAACGCAGGAGAGAAGGCAGCATGAGTCATCAAAGGGGAGGCGGGTGAGGAGAAATGACAAGAGAGTCTGTATAAGTAGGCTTGAGAGAGCTGCATGATTTATCCATGCAGCTGAATAAGATTGAAGAAACATTTTTCAAGGTAAGAAACAGCATCTGTGCTCTATTGGATTTCTGCTTCAGGCCATAGCAGCAGATTTGTATGGATAGATGGATCCACTAAAGGTCACCGAGGAAGAGACTGCTTAGCATGCTTTGTCATAGTGTTCTGACAGCCAAGAGGGCAGGGCCAAGGACCGTAAGCTCTGAAAATATTTCGGCCTACAGCAATGGAAGTATATGGCTAGAGAAAGGCAGTTCAAAGAGGATATTCAGAGAGTTAGGAAAACATAAAAATGACTGGCGTTGGGCTTTAGGAAAGGAGCTGACGCAGCAGCTGGGTGAGAAAGAATTACTGAGTTATTTCATCTTGTATAGGCTATGAAGTGTCAGCAAATTAAACCCTTATTGAGCGTATGCCTGAATATTAATGTTCACCTATACACACACACAAATAATTCAAATCTGGGTTGTCCTTTCGCAGAAACCATCAGTCTTATAAGACAGCTACTATTAAAGGTTTATAAAGCAGATCTGAAGCTCGTTAAAGCCTTGCACTGTCTACAAGAAGGAATGGTTGAAGATATTCATCATCAACTGTTTCTTGGGGATACCAGGATAAAAAAAATAGCACAAGCAGATGAGGTGGCATAGCCTGCAGATTAGAGGGTAAAAAGTCATACAGTAAAAGGGACATCAACATGTTACATCGGCTGGCATGTGAGCTTGTAGCTGGAGTACGAGTTATTAACCACAAGTTTCAGGCGGCTTTACATCATCTGCCAATAAGCATTGATCAGGCGTATGGATAAACCTCCACATGTGGGTTAAGCTGAATATTGCCATTGATAATATTAGTTGCTAAATTAGAGCCCACAATAAATGGAATTAGTAGAGTTATAAAAGCCAAGACATATATATATATCTATATATTTTAGGGGATGGTCATCGATGGTCTTACATACCACTCAGGACATGACGGAAGGGTATGAATGGAGGAGAGCTAGAAGCTTTGATGGAGATGACATGAGCTTTCCGTGTAAAGAAAACAAAGCAAAAGTTGCCCGTATGTGTATGAGCAAAAACTAAACCAGAATATCATCCCTTGTCTAAGAGGTAAACCAAGCCTTATCCTACTCTCCTCTGTGCTAGAGTCATGGCCGGGCTTTGGTAAGGTAAGAGACAGAGCAGCATTCAGAAGAGAACATTTGCAACAAACCCCCCTCCCCCCTATAAGTAATTCCCTTGAGATTTAGAACAAGCAGGCAAGTGTCAGCAGGGCTGGCTGAAGATACAGATTAACTGCCAAGGAGACCATCTTAGGCACACTCTCAGCAGTAAGTTTCCTTGATGCAAACAAAAGTCAACTTCCATGCGGCAAGCATAGCTGGGAAAGAACAAGACCCTCGGCCCACAAAGTAAAAAAAATAATAATAAAATAAAACTTTAAAAGTGCATACATTCCCAACAATGGCTGTAAGCAGGGACAGCTCTCCTGCATTCATCTCCAGTCAGGACACGTGGTACAGCTGCCCCTGCACCCTTGGTCACTGAGCTTTAGGTGATGGCTTTGCTGAAGAAGGGAATTTTTTTAAGTATTTATCAGCAGTCTTTTTTGCACAAGGAGAAGACTGGGTTTGTTTATCATCCGGGGAAGACTTGGCTTTGTGCTGAGGTAAGACAGAATGTTTTCTCGGGCTTGGGGTGACCTCAGTGGTCGGTGAGGCTGGAGAGTTGTCAGCTTTCTCCTGCCCTGGACCCTTGTTCACTGTAGGTTTCTTGGATAGCAGGCTGGTCTTCCCCAAATCCGCTGATCGTCTGGTTTCTTTCTGCCTTAGGGCAGACTTAAAGAAGCTCAACCCCTTCTCCTCTGACTTGCTGTCCCGTTTCAGACCAGTGCGGGCTACAGTCTGAGGGGTTCTGAGGCTGGCCATGGAGGAACTGCGCACTGTCCGATTATCTGTGGGAGTATCGGCGCTCTTGGGTTGTGAAACTCGAGTGGTGCTACAACTAGATTTTGCTGCACAGGTTTTCTCTGAGCCCAAGCTTACCTTTGAACCCTCCCTGCTTAGAGCCTTTTCAGGCGGTCGATGTTTACTGGATGTGCTTGACACAGAAGAATTTTTAGAAGATGAAGTGGGTTTTTTCGGTGCTGGAGATGAGGCATTACCAGTGGTAGAAGTTGATGTTCTTTGTCTCTGTTGTGACACTGGTGTGGAGATTTCCTGTGGCTTTCCAGAGTCTTTCCGCTGCTGTGTGGATGAACGCCGTGTGGGAGGTTTCGCTTCGCTCTTTTTTGTTTTCACTGTCTGTTTCCCACTACTGTTTTCTGCCCCTTTGGTCGGGGTGGAAGAGTCCTTCTCTGCTGTACGCACTGGTTTACCCTGCTCTGTAGCTGCTTTACTGGCAACAGGCTTTTTGACCGGTGCTTCCTCACTCTGAGGCGAGTTCTCCCGTACCGGGGAGGAACTGACTGAATCGCTTTGATCTACAAAGGCGATGTGATTATTGTTATCTATGGGATCCAGTAGTGGGTTCCTGCCCACTAACTCTGCCGCGCTCTTTCCAGATGGCTCGGCGGGTACAGCTTTTTTGACCACTGGTTCTGGTTGAGCACCACCTTCTGCTAATGCCAAGGGAGCTCGAGACGACGCTCGATACTCACGTCTCACATTTTCAAGGTGATCATGAAAGCTGCCTGACAGATTGCGAAGGCTTCCAAAGCAAGATGTTGAGACATGGTCATCAGCTTCGCCAATCTTGCCAAGTGAAGAACCATGAATAGGGGAGTCTGATGGGTGGCGACATGAAGTAGCTGCCCGCAAATGCAATTTTGCTGCCAGCGACCATGATGGCCTAAATCCATTTTCACTGGAAACCAGGGGGCTGGTAACGGATGATCGCCCAGAGCTTTGACGTTGGACGCTCCGCACAAACGGGCGAGAAGAGAATCCACCTACGGTAGAACAAAAACAAGGTTATAAAGGCATGAGCCTAATATCTCTACGTATATGAGTAAACAGCAATGCATGCTCTTATAGCATAGGTGTTAAAGCCCAACTAAAAAGAAAAACAATTGTTAGCAGGGCTAGAGCTGGAAGTATGGCAGGAAATAGGACTATATTCTGTAGTGTAGTGGGTATGCGGGCCCTCCCTGCCATCTAGCTGTCACCACTGTCAGTTTGTGAAGTATGGTCTTGGTCTGGTGTTAGTCGTGAAGCAGCGGTCAGACCAAAAAACGTTGAATCAGGTAATATCCTTAAAGTGAACCTCCAGACTAAAAATCTACTCAGCAGCACTGAAAAGGCTTGGTGTTTCTTTAACAGTTTCACAGCATCATAACTGTTTTTCTTACCCATTTTTAGTTGCACAGAAGAAAACTGCCAGGGCATTTTTTCCTCTGATGCTGTGCAAAGCATGATGGGATTTCTGATGTTGTTCTCGTTCGGCTGTTTTGGTGCAAGTTTTTTTATTTTTTTTATTTTGAATTTGAGATGTGAAGCCTAGCGCGCAGCTGGGAAGGGTGATCAGGAGGCACAGGACAGTTGGAACTGTGCCTCATGCTGCCGGTCACCTCCTTTCAACCAAAAAGATGGCTGCCCCCAAGAAAAAGATGGCTGCCCCCATAAAATCACAAGCCTTTGCCTGTTTTAAAACAGAGTGGGTAGGAGATTATATTACCTATCTATTTTAATTAACATAACTAATGTAACTTAATGACAGTATGTTTGCTTAGGCTGAAGTCCCCCTTTAAAGAGGAACTGTCGTGAAAATCTTAAAACGCATTCAAATAAGAAGTACATTTCTTCCAGAGTAAAATGAGCCATACATTACTTCTCTCCTATGTTGCTGTCACTTACAGTAGGTAGTAGAAATCTGACACTACCGACAGGTTTTGGGTTAGTCCATCTCTTCATGGAGGATTCTCAGCATGGCCTACATTCTTTATAAAGACATTCCCTGAAAAGATTTATACAATGATGCTGGACAGCCTCCCAGCTCACCGTACACTTTTTTTGCAGTTGGATGGAGCAACTGTCATCCACTAAGTGCTTTTAAAAATAAAGAAAACACTAAGAACCCCCTATGAGAAGATGGGCTAGTCCAAAATCTGTCGGTAATGTCAGATTTCTACTAATGACTGTAAGTGACAGCAACATAGGAGAAAAGTAATTTATGGCTCATTTAACTCTGGAAGAAACGGATTTCTTATTTGTATACGTTAACATGTATTTTAACTTTATGATTTTCGCGACAGAGGTCCTTTAATGGCTAACTGTACAGCTACGATGGGTACGGTTCTGATCCAGTTCTGTTATCCAAGATGGCGCCGTAAGAGGGTTGCCTGGCACACAGGGCTCCGGCCTTTCTACTCTTTTATCCCCTTTCCCCCCAACAGCACCATCTCCTTTTCACGGGATGGATCCCCCCGCCTCTGGGGATCCAGGGATGCAGTGCTGGGCTTCCTGGACAGCCAGGGCGCACTGTGAATCAGCGCTGCAGGAGCTAAATCCTGGCTATGGGATGGCCGCCCACGTGGTCTTAGAATCAGCTGCAGAGCCGCATCAGCTGAGCAAGATCAACGCAGAGGTACACGCAGAGGGACCAGCGAAAAGCCCCCAGCAGCACCTCCTCAGCTCCAGCACCAAGGACGGAGTCGACCATCAGCTACACCAGGCACCCAGCGCAAGCACGAGACGCCAGAGCAAACCCCGCTCATTGCAACCATGCGGTCGCACCACATGCCTGCCAGGACGCAAGCTGGGGATGTCGGAGACTCGCTTGGGGAACATCACTGAACCAGCTGAGCGGCCGCCACCCACGTGGTGGCCCAGGAACCTCACTGCCTCAATCTGGCCACCCACGTGCCCGGATCTGCGCATCGGTACCCCGTTGCCACTGCTGCCATGTAGGTAAGACTCCACCTGAGCACACGCAGGCCACCTCTGCATGTGTAATGCTTTTGTCATGAGGCTCTCAGATGCCTCCAGCCCTCACTGCTGCCAATAAATCACTGCTGCCAAAAACATCACTGCTGCCCTGGCGAGTTCGAGATCCCTCAGGGAGCCAGACCCCCATCTCTGCCCCTTGGAAGCCAGGCCCTCCACCGCTGAACATACTGGGACCCTCCTGGCCCCTTGGTTGCTAGGCCCTGCTCCACCTGCATCTCACGCTGGCACACTGTCCTACTACTAAGTCGTCGCTGGACCGGCAGTCGTGGATCCACCACAGCTGCAAGCCAGCCAAAAAGAACACAAACTGACCACAACCGCAATCCCAAGGGGTCAAACTCTTACTTTTGCTGTCTCTTTCACTTTTTCTATCGTCTTTTCTCCCTTTCTTCTACTCTCTCTCTTTCTCTCTTCCCTGGGTTGGTCAGGAAGGCATCTGATTCAAAGTATCGCTGCAAAGCGTTTTGAGTGCCATAGACGGCAGCGGATTACCCCTGGTCCTTTCCCCTGGGTCTTTTCTCTTGGGCCCATCTTTCAATGGATCCTCCTACGCCTGATACTATTGCTTTCCTTGCTCGTATATGCATTGTACCACTTTTGCATCACTACTCTTTGCTTCGCTTGCTTGTATATGCATTGTACCACTGTTGCATCGCTACTCTTGCTTGTGTATGCATTGTACCACTGTTTGCATCACTGTACGTTATCTGTATGCTGTATGTTTTAGTGTGCATCTGTGTACTATTGCTACTGTACCACCACCGACCCTGTTGTGCAGAGACCAATTCCGGGTACAACTCATGTTGTACTTGGCGAAATAAATCTGATTCTGATTCTGTATACAGGTGAAATGTGAAAAATTAGAATATTGTGCAAATGTTTATTTCAGTAATTCCACTTAAAAAGTTAAACTAACATATGAAATAAACATTATATGCAAAGCAAAATATTTCAAGCCTTTATTTGTTATAATTTTGATGATTATGGCTTATAGCTTATGAGAATCCTAAAATCAAAACCTAAGATCATTAGAATATTGTGAAAATGTTCAATACTCTAGGCTCAAAGTGTCAGATTCTAACCAGCTAATGAATCCAAAACACCTTCAAAGGGTTCCTATTCCATATGTCCGTTTTACCTTCAAAGTCAAATAACTAAAATAAATGACCTTTTGCACGCTATTCAAATTTTTGAGTTTCACCTGTAACGGCTGAAGAAGAAACCTAACGTTTTGAAATCTTGCAATAAACCATGTACTGTTGGTCATTAAAGGTATCACCTGAATCAACGTTTGTTGGCATGATGTCTGAATTTCCACTGACAGTTTGGAAAGCTTTGTCTCCAACCACACATCGGGGTAGTCGCAGTTCTCCCAGACCACTAGATGGCAGACTTCACCTAGTCTTAGTTGAGGAGAGCTCTGACAAGCCAATGTGTGTCACAGTATTCTGAACTGACATGGGGTCAGCTAGGTGCCATGAAGGGCCAGAGGTCAAATACCTACTAACTATGAAGACAGGTCTAGCAGCTAAGATTGGAAGCCTTGAGCTGTAGTCAACACCTTAGCCCTGCTATTTTTTAATTTTTGCTTTTATCTGACTGTTAAAGGTCACAGATGTGTAAAAAATGATTTGTGGGACACAGCTGTACATGTGGGCTCCACTAAAATCCAAAAATACAGGTTACAAATGAGAATGGCATTCCCGACAGACTTTTTTTTTTAGGCACTGGGAAAAGAAACAAACTAAAAATAAAAAAGTAAGAAGTTGAGTTCATCCCATCAGTGTTCTCTCAAATATTTACATATCACTATCGGAGGACTGAAGCTTCAGTCTACATAACCATTGACCCTCACCATCGTCTTCACTCCTCTCTCCTGTCAGCTCTACAGATTCTGCTAGTGATGCCAGTGAGGTCCGTCTAGAAGATGCAGCAGAAGCAATACTAGGCTGTCTGCTGCCCGGGAGCCTGGAAACCCAATGATCACACAGCGATGAGCTTGTGGAACCTGCAAAGAGCACATTTATTTAAACTCTAAAAAAGCCACCATCACCTAGTTAATAAGTCTGACCATCTATGTAAATTTTTTCAATGCATTTTTTTTAAATGGTTGACCTTTTCTCTTTAAACAGATACATTTTGTTGCCTCTCAGAAATGATTTTATACATACAGCCTCAGTGAGGGGACAGTGAAGAGGCACTGGCCGCTATTTAACAGTACAGTGCCACCTCCTGGTGTTACAGAATATCACCACAAAACATTTTACATGCTAAATCCAAATACCTTGTATATTTCCCAGAGACGCCTTCTAGTATGCTGACACATTGTTGTGATCTATGTGCCTGCATGAACTTTTTATTTTCTGTCATATTGCCCCAGGAGATAACGTTGGCATTCAAATTCCACAATGCATAGTTCAGAACCCGTACGCTCACATTAAGCACTGTTTCAGCACCGAACAGTAGGACGGGTTCATTCCATTTAACCCGACTCCACGGAGCTTACAAGAAGGAAGTATCAGAGTTAAATAAAAACGCACCCATCTGCTGTTCTGTGGCTAAATGGTGCTGGATGCGAGTGTTCGGGTTCAGAACCCCACTTTGCTGAATTCAAACACCAACACTACCAGGAGATCTAAGACTCCGGGTGTTCTAACACTGCAACAGTATTATTTATGGAATTTTGAGCATCATCTCTACTCGGGGATCACCGGCAATCAGCAAAGCGCTTGAAATTGTGCTGAAAAGCTCCTCAGTGTGACTCAGCCTTTAATGTGAATACATATCCTGGCAGGCAGGGCATATAGACGGAGGGGTGGGGGGCTAGGAGCCCCCCCCAGCATACACCATTTACAAAGCTCCCTTAGGAGGAGGATCATATGACATTTTTGTAAAGTTGAAGAATCCCAAGTGCTCAGATAACTTTAAAGAAATGTGATTGGTCATCAGCAAGTACTTCAACAAAAACATTTCCCCTGACCCAGGTTAGAAATTATGCCCAGCCAATAAAGATATATTTCATCTGGTCAATTAGCTAGCTGTTGACCATATAGCTGGACTGGCTTTGTTTTTTTATCCAGTCTTTGTTAACTACTGTTATTCCTGGGTTGCAGCGTAAAACATTTTCATATACTGAGATTATATTTAAAAAATATCAGGTATTGCACAGTTTCAACAACAACAAAAAAATGTTCCTGTGTTTTGTCCTCTTCTACGCATAGCAGAAACTCCATCTGCTGGTGAAAACCGATAAAACAGCTGACAAACAATTCTAGTACATACACAGTAATCCTTACTATTTATCTTTAGCATAAAAAATGTTTTTGCAGTGCTTTAACCAGTACATTGAACAATCCCATGTAACAATGTCCCTCCAAGAGCCTCACAAAACATTGTCTCTACACTATTCTGGAATTATACCTCATATTGCTACAAATTAGGGATAATAATAATTGCAGTATTTGTATAGCGCCTTTCTCCTGTCGGACTCCAAGCGCTTGCGAGGCAGCCACTAGAGCGCACTCAGTAGGCAGTAGCAGTGTTAAGGAGACTTGCCCAAGAAACTCCTTACTGAATAGGTGTTGGCTTACTGAACAGGCAGAGCTGAGATTTGAACCCAGGTCTCCAGTGTCAGGGGCAGAGCCCTTAACCATTACACTATTCAGCCACTACTGGATCTACTGGATGGTCAATGAGAGATGCAAATACGTCCGAGTTGATGCAAAATCATGTGACAATTTATGCTGCTTGAGAATGAACCAATCGAATTATGCTGTATTCCCCCGTTCAATTCTACATCAACACAGATTTACAAAATGTGTCCATGCAGGAAATCGCATGCAAAAATCACTATGACAAGTGTGAATGACCCCTTACTATGCCTACTAGACGTGACATGCCAAGTATTATAAAATAGGCTATATTAGCATGTATACTGCATTACTCATAAGGGACCAATTGTAGCCCTTTCTAATCCACTTTCGCAATTGGTCTGACAGTAGATTGCTCCCCTTAGCTCATGATGTCAGACACAGTCTGACAAGGAGCAACATGGCTGCCGCTGGTGGCATTAAATAATCAGATATAATCCAACACGGCATCAACCCCTTTAGATCTAATCACAGCTGATCAGGCGCCTTGCCATGTAATACAAATATTGCATGGGTGCATTTGGGCTCCCTGATGACTGCTCTGCCATTGGATCTAGTCTGGCAGAGTGCCAAGCCCCTCTGATCAACTGGTCAATGCGCTAACCCCCCCTCCCCCCCCCCCCCACCAAGTGGATTTAAAGTGCTGGAGTGGGGGACGTGCGTGATCTGCATATTGGTTTGGAAAGGGTGAATACACTTAAAATTTAAATGATTAAAGTATCAGTGTATTTAATCAGTAGAAAAGAAAATTCCGCTGCACCAATGATTGGGTGAAAAAATGTTCTCCGTTTATTGTTGCATCAGTGGGTACAAAGAGTTAAAAAAGCTCACGCTTATTTAAATTTTATAGTGAACCTTAAAGTAGTTAGCGCCATACCTGCCACAGAACTATTTGCTGACCAGGATGGCACAGCTGCCCGGCGCTGGTAGAATAGGATGTAAGCTGTTGGCTTGCACACTTCGTCTTCTGCAAGTAACTGCACTTCACTGTCATCAAAGCAGTACCACATGCCATCCACTGAGTTCTTACAATAGGCTGAGACACAAAAGAAATGGTTCACTTGTTAGATGTTTTTCTTTAGCACTTCAGTCTACTCAAGCTTGTCGTTATGTTTAGTTTCCAATTATGAAGAAGTTTACATAAACCTGACCCAAACCCAAGTAAAAAAGAGCATTTGAAGGTAAGTTCTGAATTTCCACGGAATCGGAAATGGGCATTTCCTGACCATCCTTAAAAACGTACTCACACAAAAAACAGTCACACAATCCAAATCAGCAGCTAAGAAATGACCTACTTCCATCCCCCAAGTCCTCCTCCTGCCATGGACGAAACGGACATGGCTACGTACGTCAACGGGCAAACTGACAAAACAAAGTGACTTCACCATATGGTGCCGGGCTTCAGTTCGTTCATTTTGTGTCACTCCTCCAGTAACGTGCATCACATCCCCTTTGTGATAAAATCTCTCGCCTCTGAAAAAATCCTGAAGCTGCTTTGGACCCCCCAGTTTAAACAGTATTAGCTGACCCCTCTTCCAGTAACTTTATCTTTCAGTCTGATTATCCTCAATCTGGCTACTACCAAGACCACTCTACAGCTTGTTAAATGTGCTAATGATCTATTAACAGATATAATGGAAAGGCCAATGCTTATTATTCCTCCATCTATTCTCTACATTTGCATCTGTAGACCAGTCTTCTAGTGTCACTTTTCGGTAGAACTGGTCTAGCTTCTTGATGGATTGCCTCCTACCTCCATGGAAAATATTACACCACCTCTTGCTTAAATAAGAGCCCCTAGAGAGTATTTACCTTGAGAGGGGGAAGCCTTTGGATCCTAAAGAGGCTTCCCTGTCCTCTTCAGTAGAGGGGGTCCAGCGCTGGAACCCCTGAGGATCTCGCTGGCGGCTTGCTGGCTCGGGCTTCGGCAGAAATAACTGAGCTCGATCGGTTTCGTTATACTGCACAGCGTAAGCCGCATGCACCTGCGCAGTAGAGCGGACCCGAGTGGAGAGCTACCACTGCGTGTGTGCACAGAGGCAACTGTAAATATTATTGCCGCTCTGGGTTCTAGGGAGCCAGCGTGGGATCAAGATGGCTGAGCAGGAGCCCCAGGGGCACTTTTTTTTTATTACAGGTCTACTTTAAAGCAGACCTATCACCTGGATGCCAATCTTGCCTATGCAAAAATAGAAATTAGGAGTATCTAAAGCATGGTTACACATGTACGAGGCATGTTGCCCAGTGGAGATTGGCCCCTTCCCACCCGCAGGCAACATTACAGGGCCGAGGATGCACAGATGCGTCGCTACACTGGTTTGTGACATGGCCTATACGTGTGTGTGTGTGTGGGGGGGGGGGGGGGGATGAGCTGCGCATGAGTGATTTGACATGGCAACCGGGGTAAGTGAGAACAATGCTTTCTGGTTGAAGCGATCTGACATCACTGGCTGAGAGGACTCCACTTAACAAAATGTAATTTATAGGTTTACGTAATGTCAGTGGCATAGCTACAGGCCCATGGAAACCAGTGCAAATCTGAAACTAGCCCCATCAGGGGTATTTGATATACCTGTATAGTGACCCCCCTGCATGGTTCCATGGTGATTACAAACAGCATATAGGTCATATATAAAGTCCTCAGGATCCCGTCCTAGGCCATAGGGTCTTCTCCAGGGTGACCAATGTGATGGGAGGCTCCAGGAGCTCTGACTACGCTTCACAACGTGAGGGGTCATATCCAACCCCATTAATGGGAAGCGGACCATGTTCTGCAGCTTCAGCCTTCGATCTCCATCCTAAAGAGAAAATAGTTGCACAGGTGATCATTCTACTCATACACAGGATTCTGATGCTTAAAGGGAACCTGAGATGGGCCAGTTGCGGAAGAACCAGGCAACGATGAGGACAACAAGGGAGTGATCAGGCCAGAGGGGGCTGGAGGAAGCACCAGGTATGTATATTGTTTCATTCAATCCCCATCTCAGGTACACTTTAAGGCCCAATTTCTGACACAGTTCAGGTGCATTTAACAGAGTAGCACTATAAATTAGTTACACACACACTCAAGAAAAAGTTAAATTAAAAAAAATGTAGTTTCTTCAAAATAGTAATAACTGCTGCATCAGTTCCAAGATCCTCAAGTCCACCTCAGCAACTTAAGGCTGCCATACACTGGTCGATTGCCACCAGATCGACCAACAGATAGATCCCTCTCTGATCGAATCTGATTACAGCGGGCTCTATTGGCCGCCCATTACTGCACACAAATTTTGAATCGATTTTAGCTTGAAATCGATTCACAAGCTGTGGAGCTGCTGCCTGCTCGACGCCCTGTGTGCTCCTCCGGCCAGCAGTGATACATTACCTGTCCTCCAGCGCGAGTTCCCATCCGTGCTGACACTTTCTACGGCTGGCCTGTCTCCTTATTACTTCCTGTCTCCTCCTGTGACAAACCAAGTACAAACAGTAGAGGGCGCTCCACCGTTTAAACTTCGGCTTGTCACAGGAGAAAGGAAGTAATGAGGAGACAAGTCAGCCCGAGTAAGTGTCAGTACGGACGGGGACTCGCGCCAGCGGACAGGTAATTTATCACTACCGCTCTGCTGCGTCGGTCGACCGCATCCAACAACGCGCTCGTGACCAGCCTGCAATCGAGCAAAATCTTTCGCCGGGACAGATCGACGGAATAGATTGGTCAACATTTGCGTTATCCATTTCACAGCAGATTCGATCACAGTGATCGAATCTGCTGTATATGGGCAGGAAATCGACGCAGTGTATGGGTAGCTTTACAGTCACCTGCTCACGCCCACATCATTTTTTGCTCTGTCAGCAGAAGCCATGCCTCCCTGCTCACTAATAGCCTATCAAGAATCTCCATCTTTAATAGGGACATGTGGCTACATTCTGACTGGAAGGAAAGGAAGCAGACAACTGGTGTTTGCTGAGGAAGAATGCAACAGGATGTTTTCATTTTTAGTTTGTTTAAGCTACATTATTTTTATGGGAAAAATATGCATAACTAATTTAAAACTGTTCTAAGTACTACATACATATAAAAGGTGTCTGAGCCTGTACATTAAGTGACTTATTAATTCCTGCTTTCCTCTCCAAGAGGTCATCCAAAAAACATATTTTTTAAAGCCGAGTAGACAAGCTAGAGGACACTTGGCTGACGGAGCTGTTCAGAACTGTCTTGGTTGAGAATCTACTGTGTGTACAGGTGCCTCCCAAGGTGACATGGCAATCCGGGACACCAGAGCTTTAGTGACAGCAACACCTGAGTGTAGCCTAAACTCATTGTTCCCCTCCTCACCCCGCCCACTGAAATCTGCTTCTTCCTTTGCTATGCTGTTGTCCCTCCTCCCTTCACTACAGAAAAAGATGTATCCCTCGGCTGTAGCCGTAGGCCGTCTCCGTACACCACTCATGCACCACAGTGCCGCCCGATGAATCAAGCTTAGTCTTAAGGCAAAGCTCCCACTACATGCTTGCATTTTACGTGTGAGAATTCTCAATTGAATTTGCATGCGAAAATGTGTAAATTTTGTGTAAAACCATCCTATTAATTTTCACTAGCATGCACATTTTCATTCTGGAAAAACGCTAACAAAATGCATCAATGAGATTAAGGCCTAACGGGTAACAGCCATTGAGCTTGTGAAACTAGCCCAAGGCAGGTCCCAACTTGCTGTTGTGGAGTAAAGGTATGATTCTTCTCTAGAGAACAGGGCAGTAATTATATACTCATGTCTGGGGACAATGCTCTACTACTGCTATAGAATTCTACATTAAAGGGGAACTCTAATGAAAATAATCAATAAAATTGCTTATTTTTAAAGTATTCATTTATTGATAATTTAGTCAGTGTTAGCCCATTGTAAAATCTTTCCTCTCCCCGATTTACTGAACTCAAGGCCAGTTACCTGAAATTTATCACTAGTGGTGACATCTTTAGTTCTGCCAGGTGATCTGTATAGAATATTCATTTACTAATAGTTTTATGCCCAGTGGGAGCCGCTGCTTGCTTAGCAGTTGGGAAAAACAGTTATTTCCCACAATGCAACAAGGTTCACAGACAGCAAACTATCATGACATCACACTGTGGGAGGGGTTTCACCACAGTATCAGCCATACAGACCCCCCATCTATTTGTGAAAAGGTAAAGATTTCTCATGAGAAACGGGGTATCAGCTACTGATTGGAATGAAGTTCACTCCTTGATTAAAGTTCCTCTTTAAAAACACCAAATCCTGATATACAGTGGCTTGCAAAAGTATTCGGGCCCCCTTGATGTTTTCCGCATTTTGTCACATTACTGCCACAAACATGAATCAATTTTATTGGAATTTTTATGTGAAAGACCAATACAAAGTGGTGTACACATGAGAAGTAGAACAAAAATCATACATGATTCCAAACATTTTTTACAAATCAATAACTGCAAAGTGGGGTGTGCGTAATTATTCAGCCCCCCGAGTCAATACTTTGTAGAACCACCTTTTGCTGCAATTACAGCTGCCAGTCTTTTAGGGTATGTCTCTACCAGCTTTGCACATCTAGAGACTGAAATCCTTGCCCATTCTTCTTTGCAAAACAGCTCCAGCTCAGTCAGATTAGATAAACAGCGTTTGTGAATAGCAGTTTTCAGATCTTGCCACAGATTCTCGATTGGATTTAGATCTGGACTTTGACTGGGCCATTCTAACACATGGATATGTTTAGTTTTAAACCATTCCAATGTTGCCCTGGCTTTATGTTTAGGGTCGTTGTCCTGCTGGAAGGTGAACCTCCGCCCCAGTCCCAAGTTTTTTGCAGACTCCAAAAGGTATTCTTCCAAGATTGCCCTGTATTTGGCTCCATCCATCTTCCCATCAACTCTGGCCAGCTTCCCTGTCCCTGCTGAAGAGAAGTATCCCCAGAGCATGATGCTGCCACCACCATATTTGAAAGTGGGGATGGTGTATTCAGAGTGATGTGCAGTGTTAGTTTTCCGCCACACATAGCGTTTTGCATTTTGGCCAAAAAGTTCCATTTTGGTCTCATCTGACCAGAGCACCTTCTTTCACGTGTTTGCTTTGTCCCCCACATGGCTTGTGGCAAACTGCAAATGGCACTTCTTATGCTTTTCTGTTAACAATGGCTTTCTTCTTGCCATCTTCCATAAAGGCCAACTTTGTGCAGTGCACGACTAAGAGTTGTCCTATGGACAGATTCCCCCACCTGAGCTGTACGATCTCTGCAGCTCATCCAGAGTCACCATGGGCATCTTGACTGCATTTCTGATCAGCGCTCTTCTTGTTCGGCCTGTGAGTTTAGGTAGACTGCCCTGTCTTGGTAGGTTTACAGTTGTGCCATACTCCTTACATTTCTGAATGATCGCTTGAACAGTGCTCCGTGGGATGTTCAAGGCTTTGGAAATCTTTTTGTAGCCTAAGCCTGCTTTAAATTTCTCAATAACTTTATCCCCGACCTGTCTGGTGTGTTCTTTGGACTTCATGGTGTTGTTGCTCCCAATATTCTCTTAGACAACCTCTGAGTCCGTCACAGAGCAGCTGTATTTGTACTGACATTAGATTACACACAGGTGCACTCTATTTAGTCACTAGCACTCATCAGGCAATGTCTTTGGGCAACTGACTGCACTCAGACCAAAGGGGGCTGAATAATTACGCACACCCCACTTTGCAGTTATTGATTTGTAAATCATGAATGATTTTCGTTCCACTTCTCACGTGTACACCACTTTGTATTGGTCTTTCACGTGGAATTCCAATAAGATTGATTCATGTTTGTGGCAGTAATATGACAAAATGTGGAAAACTTCAAGGGGGCCGAATACTTTTGCAAACCACTGTATTTGTACTAATTTATGTTCCTAATTAAAACCTATTTTTCAGTGCTGAAAAGAATAAACAAAACACATATGCAAAAAGACAAAACATGCTAGTAGCCTCATTTAGAGATCACGAGAAGTGCTGATTAAATAATATTTGATGTAGCATGAATAAATGGCATACTTCCAAGCGGAAGGAAGATATAATAGAGCCACAGACTGCAGGCGTCTCTGGCAGAAGACTGGTTAGTGCAGTATAGTCCACCATGGCAATGTTAGTCACATACAGCGGGGGGGGCAATCTTACCTGTCGGAATCTCTTTAAATGCAGGATAAGTACGTCAGGCAGGGTCCACAGGCTGAGTTTAATGCTGCCCTGTTGAAGCTGTTTACAGTGAGGACAGCGCCAGGCATTGCCAGGAGCCAGCTGCAAATAGGCGGCATAAGCAGTGAGGCAGACGGATTTGACAAGCATAACATAAACATAGCATAGGCAGCAAATGCGCTGACTGAAAGAATGAACGTAATAACAGCCTCTACATCTGTCTATAACACTTCATAAAACTCGCCGCAAACTTTCAGCGAGTGAATATTTAAATCCTTTTCATGCCTCCAGAATGAAAGGACCAGATGTGAAGTCTATTTTTATGTTCCCACAATTTATGCAAGCGACATCTCGTGAGCTATGATTTAAAGCTTCTAGCGGAACAGGGACAAAGTGCAACTTTATACTGGCGCTATAACGTAATCTATTTACATATGCAGAAAGCTGTGTACCTAAAGTTTTTCTAAAAGTAAATCTAAAATAAACTTCTATCCACTTAACCAATTCAGGACTGCGATATTGAAAAGCTACATTGTGTTTGTGAATGTTAGTTTCCTACATGTCCCGTCAGAAGCTAACGACCACACAAAATGCATCTTTCCAGGTCCTGAAGTGGTTAGTGTCAGCTCTTGGTACAGCAGTAAGGACATACGCTCACACCCACTCCACCATACACCAGCTTCTACACTGAAATCTGGTTTGTAGGGATTTAGTTAGGTATGGTCACATCACATAAAGCCTGGACCAGGCTGAAGCAGACCCTAGCTAGCTACCAGACTCTAGGTGCCAAACTCTTGAGGGCGCGCCTGTGCACCCACCTCATCCAGCCATTGCAGTACATCTGAGAGCAGAGCGTGCCTGTAGCCTTTACTCACCTGCGCCTCCAGGCTCCTCTTCAGCCTTGTCTCAGCATCTCCTCTCTAGGACTCCCTCTACTGGAAACTATAATTACGTGTGTCGTTGGTGGGAGCCATGGAAAGGATATTCTGCAATAGGCTGAAGAGGGATCCCGGCGGCACCAATAGGTGAGTAACATCTAGCTACCTTTACTGGGGGCAAATCTGACGATCTATACTGGCGGAAGGGGGCTGGCTAATACTGGCGGAAGGGGGCTGGCTAATATTGGCGGAAGGGGGCTGGCTAATACTGAGGGCACATCTGGCAATCTATACTGGGGAAGAGGGCTGCCTAATACTGGGGGCACATCTGGCTACCTATACTGGGGAAGAGGGCTGCCTAATACTGGGGGCAAGTCTGGTGATCTATACTGGGGAAGGGAGCTGCCAAATACTGGGGGCACATCTGGCTACCTATACTGGGGGCACATCTGGTGATCTATACTGGGGAAGGGAGCTGCCAAATACTGGGAGCACATCTGGCTACCTATACTGGGGAAGAGGGCTGCCTAATACCGGGGGCACATCAGGCTACCTATACTGGCATAAGGGGGCTGCCTAATACTCAGGAAACATCTAGTTATCTATATTGGGGAGGAACCTACCTAATACAGGGAGCACATCTGGCTAGCTATACTGGGGAAAGGGGGCACATCTGGTTATCTATACAGGGTGGAACCTACCATATACTCGAGTATAAGCCGAGTTTTTGGGCCCAAAAAGTGGCCCAAGAGTTGGGGTCTTGACTTATACATTTGTAACTAAACTGCAAGCCCATCAGAGCAGCCCCACCCGCCATAGGAAGAGAGGAGTTGAATGATGGGCTTTTGTAAATGCAGATTTATGGGCTGTGTGCAGCCATCCCGTCCAAGCAGAGCAGCATGTATAGTTGCTATGGCGAGCAGCTCGCGGCATGAAGTGAGGTAAGGAGAGGCTTGGCCGCATTGCTCTCACCAGCTGGCTGCTGCCCGGGCCACGGTCGGCATGTACTGTGATTCTCCCGCAATGTCTCTGCTCTTCCTCCGCCCTCTCACGCCGCTCTTCCCAGCTATATCAGTGGCTCAGGACACACCGCAAAGAAATCCTCTGTAACTGTTGGTTATACCGTAGTCTTATCGCTATGACACCCTCTAGTGGTACCCATGCAACACTGCAGGGCCCATATGCAATTCACTTTTTCTCCTTAGTTTTCTCCAAGTTGATATTTTCACAACTTGTCATAAAATGCTTTTTAAGCTACCAGCATGCAAGAAAATACTCAAAATAGTTTTGATAATACTTTTTTCACCAACTTTTTGATACTTTTTTCAATTGTAAAATGCTGCAAATTTAAAGAGAATATGAAAATTATCTCCTAGGAGATAACTCAGGTGAAAAAAATCAATTGCGTATGGGCCCAGGAGTCATAGAAATGAGACAGAGGATTCCTTGCTGTGTCCTGAGCTATAAGCCCTGAGTGGGTCCCGAGTACATTCAAAGTGCATTTCTATAGGTTTTCCTTCAGTCCTGTGCAAGAATTCAGGTCCGCTTTAAAACTCAACAGTAGCTGTTGCATTTTCTACCCCCGGCTTATACATGATCAATTTTCCAAGTTTACAAGGTAAAAGTTTGGGGGGTTGGGCTTATACTCAGGTCGACTTATACGCTACTCGAGTATGTACTTAATAATGGGTGCAGGTCTGGCTACCTCTACTGGGGTGCGCACAATTGGGGAAGTATTGGGGGTGGGGTGTACACTTTGGACTCTCTAGTTCTGGTTCTGCAGAACCTTCTCCTGGCACTGCATAAAGTAACACTACCTAATAACAATAAGCAGTATGGAGGGCAACTACCTCCATATTCCTTGGCACTTTCCTCCCCTGATTGCCATGGTTGCAAAAAAAAGTAGTGCAATTTGTATTACAGGTTTTTTTTTTTTATTATAGTCAGATAACATTTAACAGTACATAAACAGCATGTAATAGCAGACAATTCAGCACAGTAATGTTTATAGCATTTTATTTCTCCTCTAGGCAGGGGACGCACTTGTCTCCATTTTCTGCACTCGTTTTTTCTGCATGCATTTTCCGCACACTATGTGTGTTTGTATATAGAAAAACGCACACATTTTATTCACAGCAGCTAATGTAATGGTCAGAGAAAACTGGCAAAATGTGCAGAATTATCCTGCAGGATGTTACAGTTTTTATTCTGAGTGCGAAAACGAATTAAGTGTGAAGTGGCCCATTGATTAACATTCTCAGTTTAAAGCAGTTTTGCAGTGCAGAAAACCCCCAGGAAAACAGGCAAGTGTGCCCCCTGCCTTACATGAATTTTGTCAGCACTTGTTCCTTGCAGGACTACAATGCCAAACTTATATTCAGCCTGGAACACAATCTGCAAGGAGTTAGCATGTTATTCCTATCTGCACAGGTTGTTACAAGGTGCTACAGTAAACAGTTAGGCTCACCCCTAATTGATCATGAACTGTGTTGGAGGCATCAGATTGTGAATCAATCCATAATTTATTTTCCCTTTAATAAGTAAATGTTTCTGAAATAATGTAAGCTTAAAATGTCCATGTTATGTGAATAGAGTTGGTGTCAGAAGTAGCAAAATCATGATCTCTGATTAAATAAGGTCATGGCTAAAATATCAAAACTGCTCTGGGTCCATAAGGTAAAAACAACCTCTAGCGGTGATGTGGTTGAAGTGGAACGACAGTCAAAATTACCCCTCTGCTCCAACAGATTAGGCGTACCCTTAAAGCTTCTAGGGACAAAAAAAACTATTTGATGAAGCATTACTAAAAGGGTTAAAGTCCATTTGACTTTTCTTGGAAGGCTTAATGGCATTTGCAAGTACTGCTGTACTTTGAATAGGATAATTACACATGCAGTAAAGAATAGGGAAACACATTATATTGTATGTTATGGCAGACTGAAATTCTGCTCTTAACCCGTTTGGGACCAAGGACGTTAGTTACGTCCTGTGCTGCTGAATGGACGTAACTGTCCAGCTGCGCGCAGCCGAATGGGAAAATTCAGCTGTCATATGACAGCTGACCTCTCCCCTCACTGATCAGGATTCATGGCGATTGGCTCCTGATCATGTGATCTGCCACCAATCGTAGTATTCACTATGCGGCAGCAGAAGGAGGATCCACTCACCTCTCCTGACGTTCCTCCAGCGAGCGTCGCAATCCCTCCGCTCTGCCCAGCATCCGGCCTCGCACTTCCTCTAGTGTTGGGTCCCAGCTTGATGAGGTCATCAAGCCGGGACCAGAAACTTAGTGGCAGTGGGAGGCTGAATGGTGGGGAGAGTTGCTCCTCGCTGGATCTATGGGAGGTAATTGCTGGCTTCCTATACTTGGGACACCTAAGCCCTGCTATTTATACTAGGGATACCTATGTCTGGCTATGTATAATAGGGAAACACTTAATTTGACACCGTGGTCCCAGAGTGGTTAAAAAAGGAGTCTGGAAAGAGTGACTGGATAGACAACTAAATATAAAAGGACAGCTCCAAGATGTGCCTATAGCAACCTGCTTACCATTTATTCTGCTTTTAACATGTTGCTATGAATAGGCTTTTTTGCTCCTGCCTAAGCAATGCTAGTAAGGATGAGCAGGGGTAGGTTTTTTTTTGTTTTTTTTTAAGAGAGAAGCCAGCCATCCTATTGCCTTTAAAAATAAAACACACCAGTGGAGCCATTTTCTAAGCAATCTAGTTTTCTACTTGTATTTGGGTGGTGGCGGGCTGCAGAGCGAGATTGGGGGATGTTGGACGATTAGCACCTTATAACTTTTGAATAGGGATGATCAAGATTCTAATAATTTTGACTTGATGCAAATTTATGCAGTTTTAAAATGGACCAATCAAATCCCGCAGCAGCTTCACCTTAATTTGTGGGGGGATGGAAGAGAGGCCATAAAAGAAACAGCGGTAACAGTAGGTACTATAGATACGGGTGGGGTTTGGGGGGGGGGTCACCCATGGTGTTGCTAAAAATAACGAATGGTCTGTTTTAGCTAATGAAAGATCAGTGTTGTGTGGACAGAGCCTGCAGACCAGCAACATGTCAGGCAGCTCACCTGCTCCTCTTTGGTGTACAGCTGAAAACACTGCGAGAGGCTGCAGCACTGCGGCTGGTGGTGAAGCTCCCGCTGCAGCCGTACACTCTCCGAGTCTGGCACATACTCCTCCTCTGTGTTACCAAAGAGACTGCAAGACAACAACAGGGAGCATCACATGACTGAAGGGGGAATCCAAGGCAAAATATAAACTCAAGCATCTCGGAGATATAATGATTTGCTTATGTGCACATAAAGCTATAAGGAATATTTTCCGCTGCAAACTGCTATTGCAAAACGCACTGTTAGGCAACTGTGAATTTTGCCAAGCAACGTTTTTTTTCCATGCGTTTCTATGTGATTTTTATTTTTGGTGCTGCATTTGAGTTTCTTTTAATTGTATTGCTGCCAAAAAAGAAGAGTTAATTGCAGGGAAAAAAAAAATCACATAGCACAGCGCTTAGTGTGCAATTCTTTTTTTTTTTTTCCTCACATTGACATGACCCAAAATGCAATTGCTAAAAAATACAGGAGGGACGGCATTTGTGGTTGGTGAACAATTGAATTATATAGCCATAACAGCAATGGAAACCTTGAACCCCAATATCTTTTATTCTAGTGCAGCAATCAGCCAATGCCTGTGTTCTGGATCCTTTGGCCTGGCTGAAAGTAGGAGAGGCTGAGGATCAGCACAACAGTCACTTATAACTTATATAGGGAGCTTAAAGTGTACCCAAAGGCAAATTTGGAGAGAAATTAGCTACTTACCACAGAGGGAAGCCTCTGGATAATCCAGAGCAGGGGTAGGGAACCTATGGCTGGGAGCCAGATGTGGCTCTTTTGATGGCTACATCTGGCTCACAGACAAATCAGTAGGGGTTGATTCACTAAGCTACACTGCTCAAGCGGTGCAGCATAGTGTGGCAGCGCAAGTAACATTTTCAAGTAGGCACGCTATTGCTGTAGCATGTACTACTAACTTACTCACGCTCCCCCCAAAACAAATAACTGTTCCATTTGTCACACTCTGGACCCTGTCAGGTCCAGTGACTTTGCAGGGCGAGATCCCTGCACTTTGATTGGCCCAATAGGCTGCCCGTCACTTGACAGGCAGCCTATTGGGCCAAAGTGCAGGGATCTCGTCCTACAAAGTGAATCAACCCCCAAGTCAGCTAGCTAATTGTACAAGCTGTTCGTCTGTATTTCTCCTGTCTGGCTCTCGGGGAAATTGCTGATGTTGCTGAAACCCAAGAGAAGCTGAAGACGTGTCTGACACTTCCACTGCCCAGCGGATCAACTGTATACACATCACCATGGCAACAGGGACGTGAGCCCTCTGCTGCGCATGTGCACTGTCCCAGTTTGAAACATATTGTATGGCTCTCATGGAATTACATTGTAAAATATGTGGGGTCTATGGCTCTCTCAGCGAAAAAGGTTTCTGACCCTTGATCCAGAGGCTTCCACATACCGCCCTCGATTTCGCCGTTCCAGCACTGGGACCCTCTGAACCCATTGTTTTTTTAAATTACGTAATAAAACATACTTCTCCACGAGTCAGCAATATAGGTTTCTAAACCACGGTTATACGTTTGTAACAGTTACCACTCATTGAAATAATTAGAACCATTAGACCAGAATCTTTATGTAAAAATATATTCCTGTAGTTACATACAAAGAATATACAAAAATCACATACAACAGAGATTTGTTATTGAGAAACAAAAGGTAAATCAGGTAATATTGCCCTTACACAATTGTGACAGTTGATACAGTTGTTCCAGAGAAATTCCCTTTTGGAAAAGTCAGTCACATGACCCAGAGAACTGTGCACAAAGTATGGAGCTGCCAGCAAAGCTGGAGCCATTGTCACACAGAGCGTGATGATACTCATCTCCTTCCTCCACACCCCCCAGTAGTGTAAAGGAAGGGGGTGAGCAGAGTATGTTCTGTGTTCACTAGAAAAATGTGGTTGGTGCTCCTCCTAGCTCCTCCCCAACTAATTCCTGCAGGTGACTAAGGAGGAAGGCTTCTGGGTAAGGGCCCTTTTCCATTATCATAGTGATGCGAATGCAGCTACCTCGCCACATCGCATCACTTCCACTGCCGTTCGCATCACTTCCGCATCAGGAGGCGGAAGTGTATGGAGGGGACGGCGTGGGGATGCGGCTGTGCAAGAATCTGCAGCATGCTGCAGATTCTCGGATCGTTTCAGACCACTCTGCACACAATGGAAACTGTTCCATTGCCATGCATTGCTTTTAGGACACCCGTCGTGCGATGCAGCTATGTGGCCGCACCGCATGTAATGGAAACGGGCCCTAAACCACAGACTGCTATTCAGTCTAACTGCACTGTATCTGACATTAGCACAGGAAGCCAGCTTTGCAAACTCAGCCAGCCAGGTTATGTTGTCTAATAAAGAATATACCCATTGAGAATTATGATATATTCCACAAAAACATTCAAACAGCACAAGCCTGAAATAGAGATTCAAATATTTAAAAACACTTTAGACAACATAGATGATAGTAGTAATAAATGCAGTAAACAGGTAAGCCTTATGTCTATGTTTTGTATTCCCTACAAGGCAGTGGCAAAGCACAATATATCCATGCTCTGCTTCTGCTCATATAAAACTGCTCAGGAGGCCAAGAAAAGCTTCAGCCTGGTCGTAGCTGTGCTGCTGTAAATGAAAATGGCTTCTGGTGGTAACGGATTAAAGCGGCTGATGAGATGTGATTTCCCCCAAGCCTGTCATTACTCTGGGTAATAGTGTTAATGAGTGGAATAAGTCGGAAGTGGTAGACTGCTCCTAGCTGTGAGCTGTCAGGCCACACTTGCAGAGGGTAAACGCTCTCCTGCTTTTCTCCTCAAATGGCTTGCTGCGGCTCTAGGTGAGAATATGGTGTGAAGATAATCAGCGTTCACAGGATCGCCAGGCCTGGACCATGCAAGAATAACACGCTGAATCAATCATACGTTTGAAGGAATCTGGATTTTGCATCTGTGCTGGGAATAATCTGATGTCTGCTGCCTGCCCAGAGCAATGTAAAGCAACACACTTACAAGAAGATGGAACAGGGCAAATCAGGCAAATCTACCCCCCAAACGAGCGTTCCCCGGTGTCCATCTTCCTACCACAGGAACACGCGACGGCACACAATGGGTGCGAAAGAGAGTTCAAATGATCGCGGCACTTTGCATAGGAGTAGTTCCGAGCCACCGTGACAGCTGTAATCCACGTTTGTGTAATCGCCCACATGTATTCACATTATGAAGTCGCAGAATTGATCGCTTGTCATGGCAAAAAACCTGTCGGTCTTGGGGGAGTTGCACGAAAAGTTGTGTTGTGGGTACGTGTCTTAAAGTGGACCTGAACTCTTGCACTGGACAGAAGAAAAACAGAGAAATGCACCCCGTATATAGTTAGAGAGTTTAGTCTGTGTAATTCGCCCTCATTTGTGACTAAGCGCAAGTTGTAATCTGATCACTTAGTCGTGTCAGCTGACTGCTGCATTTGTGAATACAGGATGTTAACAATATGTCTGCTTCCATAAAAGCAGGAAGTACACAAACTGCAGATTTATTGCAGGATTTCTATCAGATATAATGCTGGGAATACACGATAAGGTTTTGCAGCAGATTTGCTCTCCGATCATTTTTCCAATTGTTTTTCTGATCGATTTCCATTCACTTCTATAAGAAATCAATCTAAAGACGATCAAAAATCAAATCGGACATGTTGGAAATTATCTATCGAACTATCTATCTGCCAAAAAAATCTCATGGTGTATACCCAGCATAACAAAGTATTGTTTTTCTTTAAAGGTTATTATGCTGTTGCTAATCTGAGATGAAGTTCAGGTTCGCTTTAAGGTATAATCCAGACACATGCTGCTGTACTCACCAGCTACACATGTTTGCAGCAGAAGATAAAGGCTGCACTTGCTTGGGTTTATGGTTATGATAAAGAATATGAATGGTATCAGACTGTTTATGTGTGGTAACCACTGGAGACAAAGGACTTTTTATTAAGCTGCCTTTACCATCTATAGCAAGCTCAGTTTAGGGCCCTTTTCCACTACCCCACGTTTTGCGATCTGATTCCGATTGCTAACGGATTGCAAAATGCAAGGTACAATGAAGCTAATAGAAACCAGGGCTGTGGAGTCGGTCCAAAAATCCACCGACTCCCGACTCCTCAGTTTAGGATTCCACCAACTCCGACTCCTCTAATTTGCATATTACAATTTTGTTGATTAACAGTATGTAACGTGAAATTCGTCTCTTAACTGCCAACGCTTAGGAATTTTACAAGACAACTGAAGTGAGAAGGATATGTAGACTACTATATTTATTCCCTTTAGGCTAAAACTAGTCCTTGGTAAGGGTACTTGTAAAAGGTACAGACCGGAACAAAGAAAATCTATCAGGCCCTAGGCAATGTAAGTGTGGGTGCATGTAAGAATGATGTGCAGGTACTCTGCAGGGGAATGAGGAGATTCTTCCTCTATTACACATTCTTCATGCACAATCTGAACAAGGTTTATGGGTGACAGACAACACCTCTGTTCAATGTGCACAACATTCTCAGTGGATTCCCTGCAGCTCTGTGGGGAGTGCATATGTAGAGTATAGTACTACTGTGTATCAAAGTAAACATGAGACAGATGAAATTAAAGTTTTATACATACCTGGGGCTTCCTCCAGCCCCCTTCAGGCTAATCAGTCCCTCGCTGTCCTCCTTCGCCACCTGGATCTTCTGCTGAGTCCAGGTACTTGAGCAAGTCTGGTGTAGTGCGCATGCACACACTCCGCCGCCGAGGGCGTACTACACCTGCACAGCACTATTGCGCAGGTGCAGAATGCTCCTGGCTGTGGAAGCGGCACGTAGCCAGACTGCTCTGACTGGCTGAATTACCGGGACTCATAGCAGAAGTTCCAGGTGGTGAAGGAGGACAGCGAGGGACTGATTAGCCTGAAGGAGGTTGGAAGAAGCCCCAGGTATGTATAACACTCTTCTTTTCATCCGTCTCAGGTACCGTTTAATTCGTAGTCACCAAACAAAATTTTAACAACATATCAAATTATTTGATTTCATGAGCAAAGAGAGTGCATGCATTTGCATAAATCAGCATCAATGCAGAATTATTTCCATCTCATTGACCATCTCTATTAGTGACACGGCTACACATCAGGCTTTATTCTTACAGCATAGACGTTATTTAGTATATATAAGAGATTCCTGTGTACACATCATATATACTGTACAGTCACAATCAGATATGTATATCTGACTTTAAAAATACGGGGACTGCTTTATTGAAGCAGCACAAGTAACTAATTTTGATTGGTTTATTTCATTTTTGTGGACGGAGCACAGCTATTACTGTATATATACATTATTTTTAATGACTATTATCTGAGAAATAGAACATTTTATCATATTTTCTATTTTAATTACAGTTACAAATTCATTAGGAGTCGGAGTCGGTGCATTTTTTCCCGACTCCGACTCCAGGCACACAACATTGCTCTGACTCCGACTCCACAGCCCTGATAGAAACGGCTGCAACCATTTCCATTAGTGCGATTGGATTGCGTTGCAATTTTGGCCTGAGCGCAAATGTCGTTGGATGCTCATAAGCTATATTATACTGAGTGTAGTAGCTCAATCGCATTAGTGGAAATTGGTGTGAAACACGATTGTGATCGCGTTTCATAGTGGAAAAGAGGAACCCACTAGATCGATTTTCTGAGCGTTTAGTTTAGGGAGAAATTCAAACCGCAAGCAATTTCCCTAAACGCTCAGCTAATGTTAATGAATGGGCCAAATTCCACTGGAGTGATTGCAATTACCAAATCGCAAAATGCAGGACATGCAGCATTTTTCACGGTAAGCGTTAGCATTTCTGCAATGTAAAGTATATAAACGCTGGCGTAATCGCTCATCAAAACCTGCATAGAGCGATTTTGCTAGCGTTTTGAAATGACTGCACACGGTAACAAAATTAAAATGAATTGAAAGGACCAATCAGAATTTAAACTGCTAATCGCTACACAATCGCTGGCAAAAAGCTGACACTTTTTTTAAACGCTACCTCAATCGCTCATGAATTAGCTTACAAACCGTTCATACAAAATGCTAGAGATTGCAATTAGCAATTAGCGATTTGTAGTGGGTTCCAGGCCTCAAAGCAGTTCAGGTACTGCCTCTATAGCACCACTTTCGGAGCTAGTCTACTTTAGGGGACCCACCGCAAATCCCCATACACAAATTGACCTCCGTGTAAACTGCAACGAATGTCCGCCTTCCCACAGCCACTACCCCCACATGTGCCATATCGTTAGAAAGCTCGGGATCTCCTCTATCAAAATATCTTAATCTTTTCAGGCTGTGATACATAGTGGAGAAATAAATAGCCCAGAAACGCTGCGCTTCCGTTTGTAGCAGCCATTTGCTTTGATGTGTGCTTCATCCTGATTGGAGAAATGCTGGTGCTGGGGGGGCGTGACTAAAAGTAGACTAGCTCCCATTGGTTAGTCCACAAACTGTTTCTGAGCTTTGTAATGGTATATCACTGAGGTAAATTTGTCTAAGGTGGGTCCCCTAAAGTAGACTATTCCCCGAGCTGGATATACTTGTTTACATAAAGCAATATAACAATCCTACACTGTCAGCAGCATAGTTATATGAGAACTGACACGAATAGTGAGAGCCACAATGAGCAGCGGGCTGCAGTGTCCATACATCCACAGCATGGCAACTACCTGCCAGTGCCTGGCCAGGAACTGTAGCCTGTAGCTGCTTGTTTTGTTCTGGCACGCCCTCAGCTAACAATCCCTCCAATGAGGAGAGAGAAAAATATTACCAGCACAGAAGTAAGATGGCCGACGGAGCCGCGATTGTGGCCGTTCGGCGCCTCGTACAGAGTGAGTTTCGTTTTTTTTCTCACCGAAAGTGGCACCATTCATTAGAGCCGATTCTCAGCTATCCGTACATATATGACTTGAGGGGTTTTGTACGAGCTGAAAGCGTAAATTCTTTCCGTTTTCAGCACAGCTCAAATTCTCTATGGGGATTTGCGGTGGGTCCCCTAAAGTAGACTAGCTCTAAAGCTGTGCTTTACAATATATGCTGTTAAACTGTATGACAGTTTATATAACTACCGCATTTGCAAGTCTGGGCCCTTCCTCCTCCCCAAGGCACACATTTTTTTATCCGAGATATTTGTATCATGTGACTACAGTTTCAGAGTCTGTATATACAACTTTAACACTAATGCAATATCTGTGGAATGATTTAAAGTTTGCAGTTCACTAACAACTACCATCCAATCTGAGTTTAACCAGTTGAGGACCATAGGCTTACACCCCCCCTAGTGACCAGGCTATTTTTTACAATTCAGTGTTCTGCAGCTATAAAGGACAACTGAAGAGAGGTATACGGAGGCTGCCAGGTTTATTTCCTTTTAACCACTTAACGACCAACGTCAGCCGATCGGCGGACGCAGGTCACAGTGGTGTTTCCATGGAAACGGACGCTCGGCGCTGTACGGAGACAGCTCTATCACTGAGCTGGACCCTCGATTGGCCCAAAAGATGATCGCCTCTCATAAGCTGATGCCTATGAGAGCCGAGCACATGGATTGGCTCTCCGGGGGAAGGGAGGGATGCTAGGTAGGGAACATTAAAGTAAAATACAAATTTTTATAAAAAATTATAAAATTAATAAAAAAAACAAACGTCGCAGCAGCAATCAGATGCCACCAACAGAAGGCTTTGTTGGTGGCAAGAAAAGGTGGCAAAAACAAAACAATTTGTGTGCTAAGTAGAATGGCTCTGCAGCGAGCTTTTAGATGTGCCAAGTTGGTAGAGAAATATCCCAGTAGGCTCAAGGCTGTACTGCATGTAGTTTGTATGTTCTCCCTGAGTTTGTGAGGGTTTTCTCCAGGTACTCCAGTTTCCTACTATGTCCCAAAAACTTTCAGACAGGTTTATTTATCTTACCCCTTCCTTCCTCCCCTCACCACAACAAAAACAAAATTGGCCTTAAGCCGGCCATAAACTTATACATTTCCACCCAATGTTCCAAAAACAAATGATTCCTTTGTGATAAGGATCCATTCAAAAGGAATACTTTTCCAATGGATTCTAGCAGGGAATCGATCGGCCTGCTGAGTTGCACTGTTCAATACAGTGCAAAGCTATGGGCCATCGATTTGTCAATGGTCCCCGGTTGTTTTAAATATTCCATCCTATCCGATGTTTGATTGATTTTTAGTCAAAATTTATTGATATAACATTTTGGGGGCAATCGATTCCAAGCAGATGAATCAAAACTGCTTGGAATCGACAAGGAACGAAATGAGAAAAGATGTATGGCAACCTAAATAGGAACATAAGACTATGGCTATAGTAGGGACCGGAGTAAACAAATCGTAATCATTTAAAGTAGGTTATCATCTATAAAGAGTTCTGGCACGGTTTATAAAATAGAAAAAAATCGCTAATATAGGATTGCGACATCGGTAACCATTATCAGATCATTCATTTCATACTTACACGACATAGTAAATAATATTTGCGATGAAATAAATCATTTCATACGACGGACGGACAGAAAGAAAGATATCCAAAGAAGGTGTGCACACCACTTTAAAAGGAACTTTTTATTGCTCCATCACCATATACGCACAATTGATCGTAAAAACCGATGATTGTTTCAGGGCCCCAAAACAATCGTCTGTTTTACAATCGATTGTGTGTATATGGTGATAGAGCAATAAAAAATTCTTGTTAGAAGTGGTGTGTGGACCTTCTATGGATACTTGTATGGACTTCACCACCTCTGCTGGACGATCCTTTGGATTACAAGCTAGATAGACAGACACATGCATGTGCGTGCCGTACGCACACATGAGGCCAATGTGCATGAACTCTTATAATCAAGCCTGATGGTATAAAGATTCTGAAACTCTGCATCAATCACATGGTGACACTAACAAAGCACAGAGCATGGCTGACTTTGGTGATAAATGAACTAATTTAGCTTCGACACAGATTGCCACTAAACAGTGAACAAGGAATCCATAGCAGAGCGATGCAAACAAGTCTGCTTTCCAACAGCAGCAGATGATCAGTTCTGGTACCCGGGCTCTGAAGACAGAGCTACAGCACTGCTGAAGAACATTCAGACAAGCTTGTCACCAAGGCAATTAGAGAGCTGTGCTGAACATCGCAGGCTAGCAGACACCTTTCACATGCCGAGTAATAAAACCAGACAGGTGCAGCCTAGATCAACTAAGCTATCAAAACTGACTCAAACAGGGCCATGCAGGAATGAGCTCTCCAGATGCTCTGCATTCAGAACACCTCATCTGCTCAGTGACTCAGCTGCTCAACACTCGGGATGTCACCAAACTCACAAACACAAGACTAAGCCGCCTTTCTGGATACGGAATGAGAAATGATGTCCAAAGCTGGAAACCCATATTGGTTTGGTGTGGGCGGGGGGACGTAATTACAACTCCTCAACCTTAACAGGCAAGCAATATGGTCGTCATTTAAAGCAGAACTGTAAAATGCTAAAAAAAAATAAAAATAAGAAAATAATAGGAGTTTCACTTACCTGGGGCTTCTGCCAGCACCCTGCAGACGACCTGTTCCCACGCAGCCGGCCACCGATGCTCTGGTCCCACGCTGTGGCTCACTTTCCCATGGAGAACTGCGCCTGCATGGCCCTGGTCGCACCTCCTCGTTCACGTTCCCCTAGCCGGATGTGTACTGCGCTGGCACAGTAGAGATTTTCTCATACTGCACAGAGCGCTCCTGGCTACAGGAACGCGTACTAGAATACGTGTGGCCTGGGAGCAATGGTGGTCGACTTAGAAGTCAACCTACATTGCGAGAAAAAGTGAGCGGCGGGGGAACCGAGGATCGGTTCAGGACTGCGAGGGCACAGGGCAGCTGCAGGGGGCTGGCAGAAGCCCCGGGTAAGTGAAACACTTATTTTTTCAGCAGTTTACAGTTCCGCTTTAAAGGACAACTGAAGTGAGAGGGGTATGGAGGCTGCCATATTTACAGTATTTCCTTTTAAGTAATACCAGTTTCATGGCTTCCTGCTGATCCTCTGCCTCTAATACTTTCAGCCATTGACCCTGGAACAAGCATGCAGCAGATCTGGCGTTTGACATTTTTTTAGATCTGACAAGATTTGCCACATGCTTGTTTCTGGTGCAATTCAGATACTACTGCAGCCAAATAGATCAGCATAGCTGCCAGGCAACTAGTATTGTTTAAAAAAAAATAACTATGGCAGCCTCCATATTCTTTTCACTTCAAGGGTCTTTTAAAGCAGTGTTTCTCAACATTTTATTGGTATGTACCCCCTTTTAAAACCCAGTAATCACCAAGTACCCCCTAGCATAGTAAAAAATTATCACAAGTACCCCTTGACAAATATATATTTGATTGTAGTACATGATAATTGGTTCTAAACAATTTCCAAGCATTTACTATTGCTTTTAACTAGCTAGAATGTTAACTTGGTGTTGTTTACTTAAGCAACTAATTTTATAGCCTCAGACCTAAGATCTTCTCTCGCCCAGCTCTGAAGAACACTTTTACACAACCAGCCCTCTGGCAACTACATATAGCTAAACCTGGTGGTGATGTTACGCCATGTCAAGGCAGGCAGCACTAGTTAGTTAGTTAGTTAGTTATTTAGTTAGTCCTCTTCTTTTTCTTTTTCCTTTTTCTTTTCAGCCAATTGATTAAGAGAATAAACACCAACAGTGGAAGCTGCTCTACTGATGCTCTTTTGTTCACTATTCCCTTACCCAGTCAGGTGAAATGCCAGCTTTATGGCTTTATGGCTCTTGCTACTGCTATTGATGAGGCTACATCAAGCATCAAACCATTCAATCTTTCAAGAACTCTCTCACATCGAGAAAGACACTTAATCACCACAAATATATTACCTAACAGCTAAAAACGGGTTCATACATCACTTTCAGTCCCTTCAAACCAGGAAATACGCCAAGTGATTGGTAGGCCCTCGGCCACTGCTCCAAACACTCCCCTCTACTGGCAGTCATATTCCACCCATCTGGCCCTACGGGGTTTGTCCAGCTGGCTCTGGGATTGACCTGTCAGACCAGGACTGCACATCAATATTAAATACCCCCCCCCCCCCTTCCTAATCTACTAGGATTTATCTCAAATGTTAACACAAATGTGAGCCAGTTCGCAATTCTCTGACAATGTTTGTTGACAACTTATGTTCATGAATAACTTTAACAAAACTCCTGTTAGATGTAAGATGTATGCCTTGCAACATGTAACTGCATTACAACTCATTTATCTTGATCAATAAAAACAAATGTTAAAAAAAAAAAAACTTGGTGTTGTTTAAATAAGATTTATCATTTTCTAAATCTCTATAATTGTTATTCTTGGTTAAGTATATCAAGCCAGAGTACCCCCTGTAACCATCAGAAGTACCCCCTGGGGTACGCGTACCACACGTTGAGAACCTAGGTTTTAACCACTTAAGGACCAGGGGATTTTGCACTGATCGGTGCTGTGTGGGCTCTACAGCCCGCAGCACCGATCAGGAATGTGGCAGGGCGATCAGACTTCCCCCCTTTTTTCCCCACTAGGGGGATGTCCTGCAGGGGGGGCCTGATCGCCGCCGGCTACTACTGTTTTGCGGGGGGCTCCTCAAAGCCCCCCTCCGCAGCGTTTTCTGGGCTCCCCGGCTTTCCCTCCCTCTACCTTTTTTTCTGAGCGTTGCAGGACGGAATTCCGTCCTGCGCCTGATAGGATAGGCTTCTGCCAATCAGAGGCCGGGGATCGCCGATCTACGTCACGGCGCTGCTGCGCAGCAGCGCCGTGTGATGTAAACAGCGGGGATTTCTTCCCCGGATGTTTACATTATGCGTGCGAGCCGCGATCGGCGGCTCGCACACTGTTCACGGAGGCAGTCTCCGTGAACTAGCATGGAAAGGCCGTTTCCATGCTATACCACTAACGACCCGCCGACGCCTATCGGCGTTAGGCGGTCGTTAAGTGGTTAAAGGACATCTGATGTGAGAGGTATATGGAGGATGCCATATTTCCTTTTAAAGAGACTCAGAGACGAACGAAAGTACAGCTTTGATACTTACCCAGGGCTTCCGCTCTCCCCATAAACACATCTATGTCCCACGATCCTCCCACAATCTGCCATTCAGCCGCAGTGAGACCTGGTAACAGGCTCAGTGACGTCAGTCCGGGTCTATTGCGCATGCGCGGGAGGTCCGCAGATGCGCAGTAGCCCCTGACTGGCATCGACTGAGCCTGGTAACGGAGCTCACTGCGGCTGCACGGCAGACCATGAGAGGATGGGGTGGAAGGAATGTCCGGGTAAGTTTTAAAGCTGTATTTTCGTTCGTCTCTGAGTCTCTTTAAATAATAGTCTATGGAAGAAGATGTCTGCGCTCTGTACAGTACCCTGAGGTGCGTGACACTGTTCAACAGTTAATCAGTTCCAACTCATGCACCAGATGGATTATCCACGGTGTTCTGAAGTCACAATCCTCAGAAAGGAGATAAAAACAAGACAAAATATAGGCGTAATAGTGTAGTATCCTCTAGCTTTTGTGCACCTCCACCATTGTGTTTGTGAACACCCGCATATAGATTAATGCTGAGCGCTCACCAGATGGTTATGCTGCTCAGTCACAAACAGCAAGTAAAGCATATCAAACATCATCCACTTTGGGCCTCTCAGTTGTCAGTCATCAGTTCTTTGGATAAAAGATAACAATACATAGTGCAGTATCCTTGATGTAATTATATTCCTCCACCACCAATTTAACCGTGATCACAGCACTCCACTGTAGCCGGTAAGTGTCTACACACTTGTGCAACCATAGACCCACAGCCAGTAAGTGTCAATCACAGTTTGCACCTTCAGTGTGAGCCCACACCTGCATCACACAGTTGCGCTCACCAGAACTTGGTGCTGCTCAATCACACACAGCCATAAGTGTTTTTGTACGACTACGCCTATAGGGCACTATGCAATGCTGATCCAGGATGCTGGATTTTTAAAAGTTATATGCGCTTTTTACTGAGGAACATGTGAGTGTAATAGCACTTTTTTACTGCCATATTAAAGTCTTTTATAGCGCTATGGAAGCGTCTGCTTAGTTTTTATAGGAGTGTGGGCTCACACTGTAGGTGCAAACTGTGATTGACACTTACTGGCTGTGGGTCTATGGTTGCACAAGTGTGTAGACACTTACCGGCTACAGTGGAGTGCTGTGATCACGGTTAAATTGGTGGTGGAGGAATATAATTACATCAAGGATACTGCACTATGTATTGTTATCTTTTATCCGAGGAACGGATGACTGACAACTGAGAGGCCCAAAGTGGATGATGTTTAATATGCTTTACTTGCTGTTTGTGACTGAGCAGCATAACCATCTGGTGAGCGCTTAGCATTAATCTATATGCGGGTGCTCACAAACACAAAGGTGGAGGTGCACAAAAGCTAGAGGATACTACACTATTACGCCTATATTTTGTCTTGTTTTTATCTCCTTTCTGAGGAT
This sequence comes from Hyperolius riggenbachi, assembly GCF_040937935.1. NCBI lineage: Eukaryota > Metazoa > Chordata > Amphibia > Anura > Hyperoliidae > Hyperolius > Hyperolius riggenbachi. The sequence continues at coordinate 99,700,782 of NC_090652.1, read as the reverse complement.
TGTGACTTCAGAACACCGTGGATAATCCATCTGGTGCATGAATTGGAACTGATTAACTGTTGAACAGTGTCACGCACCTCAGGGTACTGTACAGAGCGCAGACATCTTTTTCTATAGACTGACTTATTTTTTTGTGGTGGTGCAAACCAGTACTGGAGCCTGTGTATAATTGTGGAGGAGCGCAACATCTTTTTTCAATATTACTCTTTAAATAATACACATTGCCTGGCATCCTGCTAATCTTACATGCATCAGTACTATCTGAAACACTCACCTTAAACAAGCATAAAACTTCAATTCAAACTTCAGGGGCTTTAAAGTGAACAAAATGTGCCCAGTTTTATTTACCTAGGGCTTCTTCTAGCCCCCGTAGTCATTCTGGTCCCTCGCGGTCATTCCGCTCTGATTTCTACAGCAGCAGACGCACCACAGTCGGTGCATGGCTGAGTCAGACAGTTTTTGGAAGTTAAACTGGGCATATTTTGTTTAGAGTATCTTTAAGTCAAACCCCTGATGTGCATACTTGTTGGTCCATCACTAAACGTAATATAGGCAGAGGATCAGCAGGACAGCCAGACAATGTTGCATTGTTTAACTACTTAAGGACCTTGATAATTGAAATCTATGCCCTGTTTTGTTGGCTGGCTGCCATGGTGTAGATTTCAATACACAGACGCCGCACGTTCGACGCTCCCAACGATCTCATTGCCGTCTTCCTCACTCGCTCTGCCGTCTCTAAAACAGCAGAGTCCTGCGAGCGGGTCAGGGGCCGATTTAATTGGCTCCTGACCCTGTCTATCATCGTAAACAGCTCCCATTGGCATTGATAGGCAGGGTCGGGAGCCAATGAAAGCAGCTCCTGACCGGCTCACAGGAACTCTGCAGACAGAGCCGGCAGACTGGGTAGCCCAGGGTCGCGGTGACCCGTTGCTATTCCGCCGTTTCTTGTACCAGAGTTCTCTGGTCCTTAAAGGGGCAGAGACCACTGGTACTTAAAGCGGTCTAACACCCAGCATTTCAACTTTGCTTTAAAAGAATGCTTACAGCTTAAAAACTATTATGCCAAATTTTTTTTAAGCAGAAATTCACTGAATGGGTTAAACATGACATTTTAGTGTTGCATTTAGCTAGAAATCTGCATCAGTGCTGAGGTTTAGATACAAATCTATCATGTTTGGAATGTAACTAAACAAAAGCCTCTCAGAGAACACAGAGGGCTTCCCAGACAGGCTTTTCAGAGGTTTATTTGAATTCCAAACATGATACATTTGTATCTAAACCTCAGCACATGCGGATTTCTAGCTAAATGCAACACTAAAATGTCATGTTTAACCCATTCAGTGAATTTCTGCTTCAAAAAAAAATCTGGCATAATAGTTTCTAAGCTGTAAGCAATCTTTTAAAGCAAAGTTGAAATGCTGGGTGTTAGACCGAAGTGGTTAAAAGGAAATAAATATGGCAGCCTCCATTTCCCTCTTACTTTAGCTGTCCTTTACAGTGAACCTGTGCCCAATATGTGTTGAAGCAGCCTGCGTATATAGATTTAACATCCCTGGCGGTATGATTATTTCCAGATTATTTTTCCAAAAGCAGTGCAATTTTTTCACACCCTTTCAGACCCTAAAAATGATATGGCTTGATAGATCTGCGGCAGCCCGGCACATTCCACAACTCTGATGGATCTAACTCGGCATTACTGCTCTGAGCTGCGGATTTCCATACCGAGCCTGACTCGGGGTTACCGCTAAGGAGTTTAATGGATAACAACGCCTTGTCCAATATCAGTTTCCTTACTTGTGGTTTGTAGATTCTCTCATTTCAGTATTCAATTAGGGAAGACAGGAAACCCAGGGACACCCCTTCCCCACTGCATGCGAGCGACAGCTCATTCTATTGGAAATGACGGATTCAGAAGTTATAAGCAGAGGAACCACACAACAGACAAGTATGTTTTTGTAAAAGTAGTCTGCAATGAGAACTTCTATATTTCAATCACCTCATGTTTTCTACTCTAGTGCACTTTGATATGCTGGAGCCATCTGGCAGATGAAAGAGGCTTACAGAAACACTGGGGCCCTAAATGAAGTGTTCAGTCCTGCCACCATTCACGCCTGCCTGTCAGTGGCTTCTACTATTGCCAACCTCAACATGAGTGAAATGTGTGAAATGCGGGACGACATTCTGTGAATGTGTTGCTGTAGCCACCTGCAAGTCCTAATCCTCTTTCCAGCAAGCAGTGAGGTCACTGTAGCTGCGATACCCTGTCCTGCCTCTGCAGATAATGAGATCCGCAGTGGGCCTGCCAAGACTTTCACTTCTCAGTCATTCTTCCATTGCCTCCCTTTAATATAACTCTGCTCTAACAGACAGTAATGCTCGGATGAGATTAAGCATGCCACTTACTACTCTTTAGTTTCTCTGTCCCATTCCACCACCAGCTTCACATGGGCGGCCCCACCTATACCACAAGATTTGAGAGCCCTGAAAGAAAAACCACAAAACACAATGTAAACAAATCTTAGATTAAACAGAAAGGCTGCTGTACTCAGAAGAAAAACACAATTTTGTCTCATTTTAAACGCCCACTTCTGGGCAGAAATTTTTCCCAGTCTCAATTTGCATCATAAGAAAAAGACACAGAGAGCCCAATATGGTGTAGTATGCTCAGGACAATAGTGAATAATGTAATGTGAGAAGGTTATACTCACAAACAAGGGTTACCGCTGAGGCAACCACTGTGAATGCAGGTGAGGAGATTAGACCTGTCCTCACTCAGGGTTAAGAAGTCGCTCTCCGTAGATAGAAGAAAGGTAGGGGTGGGTCCCCCTTCCACCAAGGGTGGACACTAAAATGACTGATGAACAGAGGCGCCAGCAGAATAAAAACAATTAAAAGTTTTAAAATATGCTGGGAAGGCAGTGGTGGACTTACCTCCGAAAGCAGACTAGACTACTTGTCTGACAAACACTTTATTAGTACCCCAATAGATGCAACGCGTTTCGCAGGACCAAGCCCGCTTCATCAGGCAATAAAACAAGGGACAAAACCGTAGCTCTCAGGTAGCACATATAGCTCCTCTGTGCTATATGTGCTACCTGAGAGCTACTGTTTTGTCCCGTTTTATTGCCTGATGAAGCGGGCTTGGTCCTGCGAAACGCGTTGCATCTATTGGGGTACTAATAAAGTGTTTATTTATGTCAGACAAGTAGTCTAGGCTGCTTTCGGAGGTAAGTCCACCACTGCCTCCCCAGCATATTTTAAAACTTTTAATTATTGTTTTTATTCTGCTGGCGCCTCTGTTCATCAAAGTCAATTTGCATCATGCTGGCACAGATCAGAAGCGGCTATTGTTAACTCCCCGTACATACGCTTGATTAAAGTCAGCTGAGGCGGTCACTATCGGCAGCCTCAGCCCACTATAATTGTGTGTACAAGAGGCCCTGGCGGATCAACTCCCAGAGCGGACAGACAATTATTTTGACACACATGCGCAGCTCCATTTTCCTTCCATCCTCCATGCATAGCAAAAGAACGCATTGTCAGCTATATAGCTGACGTGTCTGAACAGGCTGGCCCAGTGATGTTGCCTAAGGGGTTCTGGTCCTGAACCCCAACTTTAGTCACAGGTGTGTACACACCTTAACAGTCATACCAGTCAATAGAACATTAGTAGCAAAGAAAAGAGTCATTTTTCATTTCAGTTATAAAGCTTTTTATTTATAACATTGCATCATTCTGCCATATTTGCAGTTTAGATACCACACTTTTTTAAGCTAAACAACAAAGCAGAAATAGTCACCCTTTGAAATTTCCTGCAGTAAAATCTTATCTAAAGCCGTCTCTCACTGTTTCTTTGATGTATAAGTACTTCAGAAAACAAAACTGTATTTGACCCAATGGGTCTAATAGCTCAGTGAAGCTCTTTTGCATAGATAACAACTTAAGTTTTTTTTTTTTAACATGAGACTCTGTTCTTTACTACTAATAATCTATTTCTTAGCCGTGCTACACATGCAATTCATTATTTCATACATTTATTCGCACTTCAGGTTTGCATTAAGGTGAACCTGAAGTGATAGTAAATTGATGAGAAACAATTGTGTCTTTAGACCTAACCCTAAAAAGGACTATCCCAGAATCCCATACTGTATTTTAATTCTAAAGAAAATCTAGGACGGCCTATAGTCCAATATTTATACTTACCTGGGGCTCTCTATCATAGGTAATTTGGACAGCAGCACTCTTCTGCACATATGCGGCCCGGCTACGCATGCTCACATTACTATGAATGGCCAAGCTACCGGATGCCAATCGTACGCGAGTTCAGGTATACTTCGACCACTTCCCGCCCCCCGCCTTTATTTCCAAATAAAATATTGGTACCATGTATTATGTACTAGGGAAAATTTTTAAACATTGCAATAACCGGGACAAATGGGCAAATCAAATGTGTAGGTTTTAATTACGGCACCATGTATTATTTTAAACAGGGCTGTGGAGTCTCAGTCGTGGAGTCGGAGTCGTGCAATTTTGGGGGCCTGGAGTCGGAGTCGGGAGAAAATGCACCGACTCCGACTCCTAATGAATTTGTAACTGTAATTAAAATAGAAATTATATAAGATATGATAAAATGTTCTATTTCTCAGATAATAGTCATTAAAAATAATGTATATATACAGTATATATACAGTAATAGCTGTGCTTAGTCCACAAAAATGAAATAAACCAATCAAAATGAGTTACTTGTGCTGCTTCAATAAAGCAGTCCCCGTATTTTTAAGGTCAGATATTCACATCTGATTGTGACTGTATATATGATGTGTACACAGGAATCTCCTAATATATACTAAATAACATTTATGCTGTAAGAATAAAGCCTGATGTGTAGCTGTGTCACTAATAGAGATGGTCAACGAGATGGAAATAATTCTGCATTGATGCTGATTTATTCAAATGTATGCACTCCCTTTGCTGATGAAATCAAATAATGTGATATGTTATTAAAATTTGGTTTGGTGACTACCGTATTTCGCGCCGTATAAGACGCTCCGGAATATAAGACGCACCCAGGTTTAGAGGGCAAAATCCAGGGGAAAAAAAAATATATACTAAACCTGGTGCGTCCATATTCCAGGAGAGTCTTATACATGTTACCCCTCAAATGTTGTCCTCATGCCTCCAACATTGTTTCCCATGTCTGCCCTAAGTGTCCTCCTGTGTCCCATTGTCTCCCCATGTGTCCTCTGTGTCCCTCATACATGCCCCATGTGTCACCCATGCCTGCCCTATGTGTCCCTCATGCATGCACTATGTGTCCTCTGTGTCCCCAATACCTGCCCCATGTGTCCTCTGTGGCAACCCTGCATGCCCTCTGTGTGTCCCTCATGCCTGCCCCATGTGCCTGTTTCCCCTATGTGTCCTCTGTGTCCCCCATGCATGCCCTGTGTCCTCTATGTGTCCCTCATGCCTGCCCGATGTGTTACCCTTGTGTTACCTATGAATGCCTCATGTCCCTCATGCCTGCCTTTTGTGCCTGTGTCCCTGTGTGTGTGTCAACTGTGGCTGCAAGTGATGTGTGCCTCTGCCCTCTCCCGATGCCTGTTAAGTGTGTGGCTGCGTGTCCCCCGCGAGTGTATAGTATGCCCGCTCCCCCCGTGTTCCTTATCTCCCTCCCCCATGTGGTTGATGGCCCCCCCGGGTGTTAATCTGCAGCGGGCTTACCTCTCCGCCATGCCCGCGAGGATTGGAGACTTCCATCACAGCCGCGCATCTCGCTCTAGTGATCGGCATGTGATGATGACGCAATCATCACATGCCGATCACTAGAGCGAGATGCGCGGCTGTGATGGAAGTCTCCAATCCTCGCGGGCATGGCGGAGAGGTAAGCCCGCTGCAGATTAACACCCGGGGGGGGCCAGCAACCACATGGGGGAGGGAGATTAGGAACACGGGGGAGCGGGCATACTATACACTCGCGGGGGACACGCAGCCACACACTTAACAGGCATCGGGAGAGGGCAGAGGCACACATCACTTGCAGCCACAGTTGACACGCACAGGCAGGGAATTCCCGACGTGGCGGCGGTTCGCGGTCCGTATCGGCGGGCGTTTATATGTCGGGGATTCCCTGCCTTTGCCGTATAAGACGCAAGGACTTTTCCCCCCTATTTTTTGAGGAAAAAAGTGCGTCTTATACGGCAACAAATACGGTACAAATTAAAGGGTAACTGAGACGGATGAAAAGTTTTATACATACCTGGGGCTTCCTCCAGCCCCCTTCAGGCTAATCAGTCCCTCGCTGTCCTCCACCACCCGGATCTTCTGCTATGAGTCCTGGTAATTCAGCCAGTCAGCGCTGTCCGGCCTCATGTCGCTTCCACAGCCAGGAACATTCTGCACCTGCGCAATAGTGCTGCACAGGTGTAGTATGCTCCTGGCGGCGGAGTGTGTGCATGCGCACTACGCCTGACTGGCTCAAGTACCTGGACTCATAGCAGAAGATCCGGGTGGTGGAGGAGGACAACGAGGGACTGATTATCCTGAAGGCGGCTGGAGGAAGCCCCAGGTATGTATAAAACTTTAATTTCATCTGTCTCAGGTTTACTTTGTTACACAGTAGTACTATACTCTACATATGCACTCCTCACAGAGCTGCAGGGAATCCACTGACAATGTTGTGCACATTGAACACAGAGGTGTTGTCTGTTTACAATCTCCTCATTCCTCTGCAGAGTACCTGCACATCATTCTTACATGTACCCACAGTTACATTGCCTATGGCCTGATAGATGTTCTTTGTTCCGGTTTGTACCTTTTACAAGTACTCTTACCAAGGACTAGTTTTAGTCTAAAGGGAATAAATATAGTAGTCTACATATCCTTCTCACTTCAGTTGTCTTGTAAAATTCCTAAGCGTTGGCAGTTAAGAGACGAATTTCATGTTACATACTTTTAATCAACAAAATTGTAATATGCAAATTAGAGGAGTCGGAGTCGTGGAGTCGGAGGAATCCCAAACTGAGGAGTCGGAGGATTTTTGGACCGACTCAACAGCCCTGATTTTAAAACTATAATAGCTGAAAACTAAGAAATAATGAATTTCCCCCATTTTTTCCCCTTATAGCAGTAGGATCAGCCATACTATGCCAGGGGGAAAAACACATATATAAGTAGATAAATACTTGATCTACTTACATAACACATGTATTGTACTGTCCACGTTTTGATTTCAGTGAATGTTATGTAGTAAATTACGAGAATTCTGTTCCTGGTGGGAACCATGTCTTTTGCCCACAGTTAAGGCTAACTCGTGATGTCATTTCTGCCCTTTACTTTTTTTCTTGTCTCCTCCAATCGCTGAGTCGCCTCAGCCTTGCTTGTAAACACAAGTGAGTAGGGGATCAGGTTTCAGATAAGCAGCTGGTAGGGAAATAAAGGGAAGAGGAGGAATACATTATAGATAAAAAGAACCCCCAGCATGCAATTCTTTGGCACTGACTACTAAAGGGCCATTGTTCCTTAAGTATGTGATAACTCCAAATCATAACAGCAGAAAAAGTTTTGAAAGTTTTGAATGCAGGATTAGCATCTTTATCACTTAATACACTCAGACCAGTTGCTGTTGAAATTTGATTTTTATGGTGACAATACCGCTTTAAAACACATTTAGAATAAAATTATTATTAGCAATAAGTACCCCCAAAGAAAGCCTAAGTGGTGGCAACAAAAACAAGACAGATTGTTTTGTTGTGATAAGTAGTAATTAAGTTATAAGCGAATGAATGGAAGGAGCGCTGACAGGTGAAAATTGCTCTGGTTTTTTAAGGGGAAAAACCCTTGGAGGTGAAGTGGTTAAACCCATTTTGCACCTTATTTAAAAATGTATTTTCACTTCAGGTTTACTTTAAGCTAAGCAAGGTAATCTTCCACTTTAACCAATACAAACAAAGCGTTGTCAAAACATACCTTTCAACAGTGGGGTGACACAGAGGTTTTTCTTCCTGAGGTAAGAGGTAAGTTATCCCAACAGCAGTAACCACACGAAGGCTAAATGGACACACCTATTAAAACCAAAACACAGAGTAGGTTATATATTGCCTTGTTACCATCCAGCACTGACAGTTTACACAGTGTATTATAGAGTGCAGGGAGCCCTGTCCCTCGTCCTACAAACATATACCATCTCCTCAGTCATAGAAACACATACAATCTATGAGACATCTGTTCAGATGTCAGATAATGGAGAATCCCACAAACAGTCCCTGAACTGGCAATTAAGGAAGAACACCCGTAATTTATAACTATTTTACTCTTCCGCCTTTCCAACTTTAGTAGTAACACTTTAAAACAGTATTTGGACTCCAAGCAATATTCAGAATACAGACTGAGGACAAACAATATGCTATAGTTACTTGATCAGGGAAATCTGTTGGAGGCACAGAAATAGTTGCCTCTCTTCCACACAGAAATCACCAGTAATCTCTATACAAATCAATGTGAATGCTACCATTAGTAACTTATGCTGGGAATACACCATAAGTTTTTTCAACAGATAGATGGTTCGATAGATAATTTCTGAAACGTCCAATCTTATTTTTGATCCTTTTTTTGATCGATTTCTTATAGAAGTGAATGGAAGTAGATACGAAAATCGATCGAAAATAAGATCGGGCAGTAAATAGACTGAAAAATATCATTGTGTATACCCAGCATTAGTATCCCCCGATGCAGAACTGGGCATCTAATTCATTAATCATGTATTGGAACAAAGGTAATTTCATGCTCCTGTCAGTTTAATTGCCAAAGGCTCAGATTGGAGGAAGCCACTCCTATTACAAAACGTATTAAGTATATGCTGTCACCTTCTAGGTTAATTTGAATAACTTTATTGTGCTGTGTACATATTTCAGTCCTGCTTCAAGCCATGGTCTCATGTTTAAGGTGATTTTAAGCACACCTGAAATGAGAGTGATACGGAGGCTGCTATATTTATTTTCTTTTCGACAATACAAATTGTCTGGCTGTCCTGATGATCCTCTGCCTCTGATGCTTTTAGCCATAGCCCCTGAACAAGCATGCAGATCAGATGTGCGTGAATGAATCCTGACAATATTAGCCATATGATTGTTTCAGGTTTGTGATTCAGACATTACTGTAGCCAAACAGAGCAGCAGGACAACCAGGCAACTGGTATTGTTTAAAAGGAAATATACATGACAGCCTTCATATCCCTCTGACTTCAGATGCTCTTCAACCTCCCTGGCGGTAACTCCGAGTCAGGGGTTGGAAATCCACAGCTCAGAGTGGTAAACCTGAGCTAGACTCATGGTGACCGTCGCGAGGTCTATGCAGAGTATAGTGTGCAGCGGGTGTTTTCGCTCTCCTACCCCGGGATCCAGACGCCAGCAGCCATACTTCTTCCCGTCCTCCAAGACTCTGCCTCCCCCTGGTGAGATTGCCGCCTGTCATGTCAACAGCCAGCAATCTCACTATAGGGTTACAGCGCCACCTGGAGTACGGAGGAAGAACTGCTGCGCTGGATCCAAGGGAGGTAAGTTCGTGCAGGGGCTGCTGCAGGCTTTCTGGCGGCATGATGTTTTTTGCAGTTTTAGGGTTTGAAAAGGTGCAAAACATTTTTTTTTTAAATGCACCGCTTTTTGAGCCTAAAATCTGGAAATAACCATTGCTCCAGGGAAGTTACATGGAGGCCAAGGCACAATTTAGCTGCAATAACTGACAACTTCTGGGGCATCATTTTTTCAAGCAAGATAACCATAGCAACCTCTATGTGAAGATTCGGGAGGAGTGAGAGAGGCAGAGAATGTTACCCACCTGGACACACACTGAGGGCCGCAAGGAATACTGCATTTTCTCCAAGATCTCTTTCTGCAGGACGTCCCATGTAATGTTCCTTTCCAGATACAAAACAAATGGCTGCCCAAATCTATAACAGAAAATAAAAAGATACATAAATAAAAGTTCATAGGAGATAACTGTGCAGACATCACCAGATCAGTATATGGCGAAAAGCAATATTCCAGCAATGGAAGGACACAGGTAAGCCAAGTCAGACAGAGTATTCATGTCTGTATGACACCCTCTGCAACATCTCACTCACCGAATGGGTACCAGGGAAAAATAAATATAAACATCAAAGGTCACAAGGACCAGCCCTATAGGTACTACAATTAAAAGAAGATATCTTTATTATTACATATACGTGTATACAGAACAGAGGGGTAAGCGTCAGACGCCTCTGATAAAAATCTAGTACACTGTGCTGTGTTGGTTCACACTATTGTTATAGGTATGCAGCGGGGTGTCTTTGCTGATCTAAAGCTATAGGAGCACTGTAAATAGGTGTATAGCACCCATTTAGTTGTTACAGAGGTCTCTCTTGCTCTCCCCTCTTGCATCTGTGTTGCTAACACTACGTGAAGCAAGTGATTTGTTGGAAGCTGCATACAGCACTCCCAATCATTGCATCAATTGCACTAGGTGTTTGCAGGTCGAGCCGGGGCTAGCTACACCCCACTCTATATGCATGCGGAGTGGTGGGGGATCAGCAAAGACACCCCGTTGTATACCTATAACAATAGTGTGAACCAACACAGCACAGTGTACTCGATTTTTATCAGAGGCGTCTTGACGCTTACCCCTCTGATCTGTATACACTTATATGTAATAAGAAAGATATCGTCTTTTACTTGTAGTGCCTATAGGGCTGGTCCTTGTGAGCTTTGGTGTTTATACCTCTGCAATATCTGTCTGACAAAGTTATTAGGGCTCGTTCCCATCATTTTGCGCAGATGGCGTGCGATCAGAATACAACGCGTAAGATCGCACGCCATCTGCGCCGCGGATCCAATTCATTACAGTGAATGGGTCAGTGATGCGCTTCCTGAGAAATCCATGCAGCTGTGTGATAGCGCATTGCACTGCTGCTCAGAGCATAGGTTTATGCACTTCTGCTGTTCTTGCGTGTCGCACATCATATGCGCTTCCAAAAAGAGCACAGCAGCGTGTATGATGTGAACGAGGCCTTACTGAATTGTTCTGCTCCCACCTTCAAGAGGAGTGATGTAATAAAGACATGCACTGAAGAACACAGGAGAGCCAAACAACCGATCATGTAAAGGGAAAGCTACATTTTTTCACTATCACCTGAACATGTCTCCCATGCTCTAAATGTATGCCTCTTCTGCTTGTCTCAATGTATACATCCCATGTTTGTCAATGCAATGTCGGTCATATGTACTACTGCCAATGCAATGGGAACCACAAATAATCCCAGGCATGACAACCGTCGTACTTGATGAATAAAGCTGATTTTGAACATGACTAGGTGTTCTTCTGTTTCAACAAAACTTTATTTGGATGTATAAGACATACATATATATATATTTGTTTTAATTTTCCTATTAGTAAATAACCCCTTTGTGGCTCTATGCGGCTCCTTTTAGTACATGTGACAGACTGTAATGGAGGCTGCCATTTTAACAATTTTTCTAAAAATAAATCTTGTATCCCGACTATGACAGTCGTCATGGGATGATGATGCTTTCTGGGTCCTTCTCTTGGAACAACTATACAGATAAGGATAGTAACATTTGATTAATATGTGTACTTTAAAATGATTGCCTTCAGAAAAAAATATTACAAAGCATTACTATTGTAGGTAGGAAATTCTTTTTTGTGGCATTCTTTTCCTTTTTAGATTACCCACTTCACCTAGAGGTTATTTTCACCTTTTGGACAAGAGCAGGGATGCTGTGGATTGCTCTGGAGTAACACAACCACTACTTCTTGAGGTCCTTTCACACTACATGCGTCACAATGGACAATATAATCAAATCACAGCATGAAGCAATAATATTTCAATGGTGCTTCCACCACACTGGCACACTTGCGTGTGTTGTAGTCTGTGGACTGTATGCTGCACTGTATAGGTCGCATAACGGCGTTAGCCTGTGATGTGGTCTTACAGGACTGTTGCAATCCTATTTTTCAGAATGTGCAACACAAAGTATACAGTGTGAACGTACCAAGCTTGTAATGTGGACATTTCCTTAACCACTTCCCTACCAGCAGTCTTTGGCCCCTTAAAGAGAGCCCGAGGTGGGCTCATTAAAAAAAAAAAAAAAAAAAAAAAATAGGCTACCGCTTAACCCTGTCATCATTGGAAGCCAAGGGTGTCAAACTCAAAAAACAAAGTGGGCCGAAATTGTACATTGGGACCAAGTCTTAGGCCAACCTCCATGTCTACTGGCCACCTCCCTCCCTTATAAAGTTCCTAGGTGTCTAGAGGCCCTCACCTATACAGTTTCCATGTGTCTAGAGGCCCCCACCCTCCTTTATACAGTTCCCTGGTGTTTAGTGCTTTTCCCCCATCCTCCCCCATATGCCTTCCCTGATGATCTAGGGCTTCACCTCCAATATGGTTTCCCTGGTGGTCTAGAGTGGGCCAAATATAATGCAAAGTGGGGAAACCACTTGAGGGCCAAATTTAATGGCTCTGAGGGCCAAAGTTTGATAAGTATTATGTAAGCCAATGTGATTGGCTCACAGAGATCATGGGGTCAGGAGCCAATGAAAATGGCTCCTGAGCAGCTCAGGGAGCTCTGCAATCATAAGAGCGGCAGTAGCGTGCAGCGGGGATCATTGAAATCTAGGCCCTGGCAGAGATAAGTTCCAAACAGCATAGATTTCAATCAGCACAGTCCAGAAGCGGTTAATGTAAAACTGTGAAACGCCTGAAAAAATTGTTTGTGTCTGGGCTTATAACTGACCCACTTGCGCGTAAAATATATGTTTGACATCTGGGCTTTGCCCAAATTATCTCTGAAGCTCTGTGGCACCCCCAGCTGTGTTGCCACACCTCCCCCCAGCTTGGCAGCTGCGGCCTAATAAGTGGAGGAGGCTGCAGCAATGCAGGTGGGGGTGGCTGGAGTTTCAGACACATAATTTTCAGGCGAGCGGGACAATTATTAGATGAGATGCCATAGTAAGTCAGGCCTAATGTGATGTATTCTGCTTTCCATGCAGGTGTGAAGCCCCATCCTACACCAATGTTGGCTTACAGCACACACAGATCCTGCTCAGCAGCTCACCTCTTGCCATGCTGTCCGCTGTATGCCCTGTTGCACACCAGAATAACAATTCGGTCTGTGATGCCAAACCTGTTCACAGGAAGCCGCGCTGAGCCAGAAGAGTAACTGGGAGACCTACTGTGATCAATGCCGTTCCGAATATAATTCTGATTGTTGTTCACACAAACTCCTGTAAAGTAAACAAAATATAAATTTTAGGTCCAACTCAGCAAGTATCCATCAGGCTTACTAAACACCATGTCCAGGTAAGTATAAAAAGCATAAACCTGTTAAGGTGGCCATACATCAGGCGACTTGGTGGCCAATCGACCATCCAACTCGATTATTATAATCGAATTGGATGAAAATCTGTGCCTCCAAGTGCATGCCCGACCAACAAAGCGACCAATTTCGGGACAGAAATTGGTCGCAAGGTCGATCGTGCATGCTGCAAGATGTCGGGCCGAAGTTGGTTGGGTGTGCGGCGGTACGGCAGCGATATCCGGAACGAGTAATGAGATGACGAAACCCACGACGCTACCGCCACAATGTATAAATGTGCCGCCCAATTCCCGACCCCCCCCCCCCATGTGTGCATTTGTTAGGCTATACTAGCGCATAGTGTCTGCCGTCAGCACATTGTGTCTCACGTCAGTGCGCCAGTGGCATGTACAGATATCCGCCCAGAGGATTACGGACACTGCGCAGAGGCTGGTACAGGACAAGTAACGTATAAATGCACACACGGGGGGAGCACATTATACATTGGGGGCAGCGGCGGTGCGGACTCAGCCTATTTCCTGAAGATTTCATGCTGAAATCAGACGGGAATTGGCCTGTAGTATATCGGCAGAATCAACAAAAAAACGAATTCATCTCTAATCAGATTCGATTAGAGATAAATTTGTCTCTTCGTTGAATCTGCCCATAATAGTCAGGTCTATGGGCACCTTAAAGGACTTACGAGCCAAAATGTAAAAAAAGTGTTCAGTACCTGTAGCCAATTTGAACGCACGGAGGACGCCATCCGCGCTGTTCCGCCAGGTCCCCGCTGCTCAATAGCCCCCCGGGCCGGCTCCCGACCCCACAGCCTGGGTCGGGCTCAGCTGCCTCCTTTAAAATGTCTGCCTGAGCTGGCCGCAGCTCTAGAGCCAACACCCCAACCCCCCCCCCTCCCTCCCCCCCCGCGATCCACGCTACAGGCTGTCTCCTGTAGCGTGGATCGGGGGGGGGGGGGGGGGGGGAGCCCTAGAGCTGCACAGCCACACTAAGCTCAGGAGGACATTTTAGAGGGGGTAGGAGAGCCCGACCGGGGCTGTGGGGTCGGGAGCCGGCCCGAGGGTCTACTGAGCAGCGGGGACCCGGTGGAACTGCACGGAGGGCGCGAATTGCATCCTCCGTGCATTCAAATTGGCTACAGGTACTGAACTTTTTTTTTTTTACATTTCGGCTCGTAAGTCCTTTAAGTCTCTAAATCTACTGCAACATTTCAGCTAAACTAAATTATCCACAAATGATCAGAGTTCCCCCATTCTTAAAGCACATCTGAAGAGAGAAGACATGGAGGCTAACATTTATTTCCTTTTAAATAAAATTAACTGCCTGACATTCTGCTGATCTTTCTGGCATCAGTAATGTCTGAATCACACACCTGAAACAAGCATGCAGCAAATCCAGTCAGACTCCAGTCAGAGCAAACGATCTGTATGCCTGTTCAGGGTCTATGGCTAAAGGTGTTAGATGGGCATTTCTGGTCAAAGCTGCTAAGCTCTTGCTCAAAATAAAGAACCACCCACTGCTTTCCAGATAATCAGCTCCCATCATGCTTTGCAATGTAAGTACAGCATGTCGGACACCACTTTAGTAAATTGTGAAGCCATTATATACACATGAAGACTAGGACTCTAAAGAAATTAAATATTTAAGACACTGGGGGAACCATGATGAGGTTAATTAGAGCTTTATAAGAGTGAAAAAAAATTAAAACAGACAGACCAAATATAATTTTTAAAGGGAACCTGAGGTGAGAGCCATATGGAGGCTGAAATACAGTGATGTGAAAAACTATTTGACCCCTTCCTGATTTCTTATTCTTTTGCATGTTTGTCACACTTAAATGTTTCTGCTCATCAAAAACCGTTAACTATTAGTCAAAGATAACATAATTGAACACAAAATGCAGTTTTAAATGATGGTTTTTAATTTATTATTTAGTGAGAAAAAAAACTCCAAATCTACATGGCCCTGTGTGAAAAAGTGATTGCCCCCCTTGTTAAAAAAAAATAACTTAACTGTGGTTTATCACACCTGAGTTCAAATTCTGTAGTCACCCCCAGGCCTGATTACTGCCACACCTGTTTCAATCAAGAAATCACTTAAATAGGAGCTATCTGACACAGAGAAGTAGACCAAAAGCACCTCAAAAGCTAGACATCATGCCAAGATCCAAAGAAATTCATAAACAAATGAGAACAAAAGTAATTGATCTATCAGTCTGGTAAAGGTTTTAAAGCCATTTCTAAAGCTTTGGGACTCCAGCGAACCACAGTGAGAGCCATTATCCACAAATGGCAAAAACATGGAACAGTGATGAACCTTCCCAGGAGTGGCCGGCCGACCAAAATTACCCCAAGAGCGCAGAGAAAACTCATCCGAGAGGCCACAAAAGACCCCAGGACAACATCTACAGACCTGCAGGCCTCACTTGCCTCAATTAAGGTCAGTGTTCACGACTCCACCATAAGAAAGAGACTGGGCAAAAACGGCCTGCATGGCAGATTTTCAAGGCCCAAACCACTTTTAAAGAGAACCTGTACTGAGTAAAAATATTTAAAATAAACACATGAGGTAACTTCAAATGAACATTACATAGTTACCTTGCCATCAGTTCCTCTCAGAAGCTCACCATTTTCTTCTGACAATTATCCCTTCCAGTTCTGACAATATTTTGTCAGATCTGAAATATATCAGTTGCTGTCAGTAAAATATCAGTTGCTGTCAGTTATAGCTGAGAGGCAGGCGCGGAGCTAGGGGGGGTCGGGGTAGGACAAGTGCCCCGGGGCGCCGGGTCCCCAAGGGCGCCCAGCTGAGCTTCGGGTTTTTTTGTTGTTGCGGGGCTGAGGCTGAGGGGAGCAGCGCAGAGAAGAGAGAGAGCTGTGCGGACGGTGGGGAAGGGGGGCCATCTCCCCCCTCCTTCCCTCACCTTAGGTGCTCTCTCTCTCCCTCGCTGTCCCCTCCAATGTCTGTCCGGTGTCTGGCAGCGGCGGGCGGAACTCACCTCCGTCACGCTCCAGCGCCGCGTAGGAACACCGGCCGGAAGTTCGGGTGCGCAGCCGCTGCTCTGGTCTGGACCAGACCAGACCAGAGTAGCGGCAGATCCATCTGGCGCTGCGACGAGACGGAGGTAAGTTCCGCCCGCCGCTGCCAGACACCGGACAGACATTGGAGGGGACAGCGAGGGAGAGAGAGAGCAGCTCTTCTCTGCGCTGCTCCCCTCCTGCTGGGGAGGGGGACACCTGGCTACCTACTCTGGGCACCTATACCGCTGGCTACCTACTCTGGGCACATATACCCCTGGCTACTGGCTACCTACTCTGGGCACATATACCCCTGGCAACCTACTCTGGGCACATATACCCCTGCCTACATATATTGGGCACATATACCCCTAACTACATATACTGGGCATATACCCCTGGCTACCTACTCTGGGCACATATACCCCTGGCTACCTACTCTGGGCACATATACCCCTTCCTACATATATTGGGCACATATACCCCTAACTACATATACTGGGCATATACCCCTGGCTACCTACCCTGGGCACCTATACCCCTGGCTACCTACTCTGGGCACCTATACCCCTGGCTACCTACTCTGGGCACCTATACCCCTGGCTACCTACTCTGGGCACCTATACCCCTGGCTACCTACTCTGGACACATATACCCCTGGCTACCTACTCTGGACACATATACCCCTGGCTACCTACTCTGGGCACATATACCCCTGCCTACATATACTGGGCATATATACCCCTGGCTACATATACTGGGCATATATACCCCTGGCTACATATACTGGGCATATATACCCCCTGGCTACGTGGACTGAGCATATATACCCCCTGGCTACATATACTGGGCATATATACCCCTGGCTACATATACTGGGCATATATACCCCCTGGCTACATATACTTGGCATATATACCCCTGGCTACATATACTGGGCATATATACCCCTGCCTATATATACTGGGCATATATACCCCCTGCCTACATATATTGGGCATATATACCCCTGGCTACATATACTGGGCATATATACCCCCTGGCTACATATACTTGGCATATATACCCCTGGCTACATATACTGGGCATATATACCCCCTGCCTACATATATTGGGCATATATACCCCTGGCTACATATACTGGGCATATATACCCCCCTGGCTACGTGGACTGGGCATATATACCCCCTGGCTACATATACTTGGCATATATACCCCTGCCTATATATACTGGGCATATATACCCCCTGGCTACATATACTGGGCATATATACCCCCTGGCTACATATACTGGGCATATATACCCCTGGCTACATATACTGGGCATATATACCCCTGCCTATATATACTGGGCATATATACCCCCTGCCTACATATATTGGGCATATATACCCCTGGCTACATATACTGGGCATATATACCCCCTGGCTACGTGGACTGGGCATATATACCCCCTGGCTACATATACTGGGCATATATACCCCTGGCTACATATACTGGGCATATATACCCCTGGCTACATATACTGGGCATATATACCCCTGGCTACATATACTGGGCACATATACGCCTGACTATATATACTGGGCACATATTATTCTCCTGGCTACATATACTGGGCATATATACCACTGGCTACATATACTGGGCACATATACCTCTGGCTACATATACTGGGCACATATACCCCTGGCTAACTGTTCTGTGGACATCTCTACCCCTGGCTACCTTTTCTGGGGACATCTATACCGCTGGCCACCTATTCTGGGGACATCTATACTGCTGGCCACCTATTCTGGGGACAACTATAGACCTGGGGCTACCTATTTTTGGGGAACCACGTCAGATTGAGTGTATTTTGGAGAACTGCTGCCAGGTGAGAGGTGTCTACCATATTAAGGGGGCATTCTACCTATTTATGTGAAATGCTGTCTATTTATGTGACTCATAACTGCTGAATTTGTCTTTTTGGGGGCCTCATGGTTACTGAATTTGTCTTGTTGGGGGCCTCATGATTTGTTGGGGGCCTCAAGATCGCTGAATTTGTCTTGTTGGGGGCCTCATGATTGCTAAATTTGTCTTGTTGGGGGCCTCATGATTGCTGAGTTGGTTATGTTGGGGGCCTCATGATTGCTGAATTTGTCTTGATGGGGGGGGGCTCATGATTGCTGAATTTGTCTTGGAACATGCTGGAAGGTACATACTGAGGGAGGGTGGGTGAGCGTGTGCCTGCTAACCTCCATATACATTTGGCTCCACCCATAACCACGCCCACATTTAGTATGTGACCACGCCCCTTTTTGGCGCGGCGCGCTGCGCGCGCCGCAACCTTAACTTTGGGGGGCGCATTAATAGTCTTTGTCCCCGGGCGCTGAAAATCCTAGCTACGCCTCTGCTGAGAGGAAAACTGGTGTACCAGGTAATGTCCATGTTTCCCTATGGATCAAGTGGGCGATGTTACAGTTTAACTGTGTGCTGACCAGAAAGCTGTTATGGGTAATGGCCATTTTCAAAATGGAGGCCAGAAAATTCCCTTGATCACAGTGAACAAACAGGACGCGGGACAGGAGAAAGACACTGAGGAGTAGACTATATGGAAGGTAAGTATGACTTGTGTATGCGTATTTTGACTTAATTTTCAGTTCAGGTTTTCTTTAACCACCCTGGCGTTCTATTGAGATCGCCAGGGCGGCTGCGGGAGGGTTTTTTTTAATAAAAAAAAAAACTATTTCATGCAGCCAACTGAAAGTTGGCTGCATGAAAGCCCACTAGATGGCGCTCCGGAGGCGTTCTTCCGATCGCCTCCGGCAAGCAGAAGTAACAAGGAAGGCTGCAATGAGCAGCCTTCCTTGTTTGGCTTTCTTCGTCGCCATGGCGACGAGCGGAGTGATGTCATGGACATCAGCCGACGTCCTGACGTCAGCCGCCTCCGATCCAGCCCTTAGCGCTGGCCGGAACTATTTGTTCCGGCTGCACAGGGCTCGGGCAGCTGTCAGGACCCTCTTTCGCCGCTGCTCGCGGCGGATCGCCGCAGAGCGGCGGCGATCAGGCAGCACACGCGGCTGGCAAAGTGCCGGCTGCGTGTGCTGCTTTTTATTTCATCAAAATCGGCCCAGCAGGGCCTGAGCGGCACCCTCTGGCGGTAATGGACGAGCTGAGCTCGCCGCTAAGGTGGTTAAGCAAAAAGAACATTAAAGCTCGTCTCAATTTTGCTAAAAAACATCTCAATGATTGCCAAGACTTTTGGGAAAATACCTTGTAGACCGACGAGACAAAAGTTAAACTTTTTGGAAGGTGCGTGTCCCGTTACATCTGGCGTAGAAGTAACAGCATTTCAGCAAAAGAACATCATACCAACAGTAAAATATGGTGGTGGTAGTGTGATGGTCTGAGGTTGTTTTGCTGCTGCAGGACCTGGAAGGCTTGCTGTGATAGATGGAACCATGAATTCTACTGTCTACCAAAAAATCCTGAAGGAGAATATCCGGCCATCTGTTCGTCAACTCAAGCTGAAGTGATCTTGGGTGCTGCAGCAGGACAATGACCCAAAACAAACCAGCAAATACACCTCTGAATGGCTGAAGAAAAACAAAATGAAGACTTTGTAGTGGCCTAGTCAAAGTCCTGACCTGAATCCTATTGAGATGTTGTGGCATGACCTTAAAAAGGCGGTTCATGATAGAAAACCCTCAAATAAAGCTGAATTACAACAATTCTGCAAAGATGAGTGGGCCAAAATTCCTCCAGAGTCTGTAAAAGACTCGTTGCAAGTTATCGCAAACGCTTGATTGCAGTTATTGCTGCTAAGGGTGTCCCAACCAGTTATTAGGTTCAGGGGCAATTTCTTTTTCACACAGGGCCATGTAGGTTTTGAGTTTTTTTTTCTCACTAAATAATTAAAAACCATCATTTAAAACTGCATTTTGTGTTAAATTATGTTATCTTTGACTAATAGTTAACGGTTTTTGATGAGCAGAAACATTTTAAGTGTGACAAACATGCAAAAGAATAAGAAATCAGGAAGGGAGCAAATAGTTTTTCACATCACTGTATTTTATCTCCTTTTGAACAATACCAGTTGCCTGGCAGTCCCACTGATTCTCTATCTTTTAGCCATAGAACCTTAACAAGCATGCAGATCAGACAGTTCTGGCAAAAATCTGACAAGATTAGTTGCAGGTTTGTTTTAGGTGTGTGATTCAGACCCTACTGATGCATGAAAGATAGTGGCTGGATAGTGTAATGGTTAACCCTGGTCTCCTGAAACAGGAAACCAGGGTTCGAAACTCGGCTCTGCCTGTTCAGTAAGCCAGCACCTATTCAGTAGGAGACCTTGGGCAAGTCTCCCTAACACTGCTACCGCCTATAGAGCGCGTCCTAGTGGCTGCAGCTCTGGTGCTTTGAGTCCACCAGGAGAAAAGCGCGATATAAATGTTCTGTGTTTGTTGTTTGAAAGATCAGCAGGCAACTGGTATTGTTAAAAAGGGAATATATACAGAAGCCTTCACATGCATCTCACCTCAGGTTCCTTTTAAAAAGCTTTGATTCTGCCTGGATTTGGACAAGTGCATATTAGCGAAGGACTAAAAAATAATTCCAGCCAAACAACAAAAAAATGACATCTTCTGCAATGCTCTACAGAGTACATATTCTTGTTGCACAAAAGGACTCCCAATCGGAAGGCTGATGGTCAGGAACCAGTCCGACGAAGGCTTTTTATAAGTCGAAAGCTCACTGTTTATCCATCTCTAAGTTAGCCAATAAATAGTATCATCACAATTCAAAACTTCTTGCTTTTACTCATGGCTAACACGGTACAACACTTTACTGCTTCTACAATCGGAAGGCTGGCACACACCATGCAATTTTCACTTTCGGATCCGGGGGGGGGGGGGGGGGGAATATACAGTCTACTGATTGCTAGCAATCAATCACAAGCTCAATATCAACCTCTTTCTCGATTGGAAGCAGATCAGTCATACTGAAAGATAATGATTGAAATACTGGCTATCCGTCCATGTACATGTCTTTTTCATATTTTTTATTAATATTCGATCGGAATTTGAAAAAAAAAATTGCATAAGTGTGTATACTAACTTTCTTCTATGACCGATTTATGTCAGACCTGAATATTGATCTGATCATTCGCTCAAATAGGATCTGAAATACAAAATGCATGGTGGGTACTAAGCCTACTCCCTGCCATAGTAATTGTATCGTGTCCCAATCACAGTCTAAAGGGATACATTTGAAAAAAATCGGGAGCTAATTTAGGCGTGACGTTAAATAATATTACTAACAATAACTGTAAATAATTGAAGCACAAAGTTAAACAACAGAAACGGTAAATTCCGGTTTTACATTATTGGTAAATTTACCAATAACGTAAAACCTAACTATATCCTAGCCTCTCCCTACTCTCACACAGAATCCGCCTTACCCTAACCTCCCCCCCCCCCTTGATGGTGCCTAACTGAAAGACCACCATGGTGGTGCCCCCTCCCCCAGTGGTGCCTAACCCTAAGACCCCCCTGGTGGTGCCTAATCCTAAGAAAACTCTAGTGGTGCCTAACCCTAAGACCCCCCTGGTGGTGCCTAAACCTAAGAAAACTCTAGTGGTGCCTAACCCTAAGACCCCCTGGTGGTGCCTAATCCTAAGAAAACTCTAGTGGTGCCTAACCCTAAGACCCCCTGGTGGTGCCTAATCCTAAGAAAACTCTAGTGGTGCCTAACCCTAAGACCCCCCCTATCCCCACTATCAATAATACGATAAATAATTTAATTGCAGCCACCCGCTAAATAGCGTAATGGCTATCTATATTACGATAAATAACAATGTCACCCATTTTTGGACGCACATTTTTTAACTGCTCCTGTCTAAGGCATACATGTAATAAAGACGCCTACAAAAAAGGGCCCAGATATTGAAGCTAGTAAAATATCAGTAAAATTATCGATATTCTACTACTTTATTACAACAGTAAAATATTGGTAATCTTTACGGATATTTAACTATGACTTCATGGAGTGAAGCTGGAACCTCTGAAGATAAAATTAAACGGCCAAAGATGCACCTTTATGCCTCTAGTCAAAATAGAATTCCGTTCTAGTCCCTATGCTGATAAGCCTTCTGCATTAATCAATAGACGGAAGAAACAGTTACCTCTCTGGCCTATCATTCCCTCAGATGGGAAGACTTCTGGAGTCTCAAAGGCAAATATGCAGTCACTTTCATGAACAGTATCCAGATCATCCATGTCAGAGAAGGAGCGGTGGAAGCCATCAAAGTACATTTCCGTTATTACGATCTGTAGGGAGAAGGGAAAAATAAATGAAACATCCTTGGATGCAAGGAAGGCACAGCTATAATACATCAAGGAGGCATTGTGACTGCACTAATCCACTGCATGCTACACACACACACTTTACTGAATATAACAATGTGGAACCGATGATGTTTTTACTTCATTTCCTATGACAGTACATTTACTGACCTACACAAAAATTAGTAAGGTTTACATGTAAAAAAAAAAAAAAAAAAAAAAAAAAAATTTTTTTTTTTAACTGAAGGTAATCCAATTTACAGCTTTGGGCCTACTCCCTTTTAGGAGACCGAAAAAGTCACACAGGCCCATTTGCAATTAACGAGTTCTCTCCTAGGAGATAATTTTTCATCTTCCATTTAGAATAACTTTTCAACACTTTGCAACTGAAAAAGGACCAAAAAGGTGGAAAAGTACTATCAAAACTATTCAGCCGCGGGATGCGGCGTTTTAGGAGGGGCAAACATGCTTAAAGTGAACCTTAAGTCCTTAAAAAAAAAAAATGAGATTTACTCACCTGGGGCTTCTCTCAGCCCCCCTGCAGCTGATCGGTGCCCTCGCCGTGTCTCTCTGATCCTTCCGTCCCCGCCGGCGACCACTTCCGGTTTCGCCGTCAGGACCCGACAGGCATGGGAACGCGAGTGATTCTTTGCGTTCCCAGCCACAATATCACCCCCTATGCTGCTATTGCGGCCAGGATTTGCGCTAAAAGCTAGCGATTGCGATTCAGCAAAGTCCACATTTTTCCCGGCGATTGCGATTTTGCTATGCACTGCATGGCATAGCAAAATTGCGGCAAAAATCGCTCCGTGGCGTGATCGCGCTTTTTTTAAAAATTGAATCGCGGTAGTGGAAATTACCTACTGCGATTCCTATATTGTATGCAAACACACTGTGCGCTGATACTCCGCTGAACTGGTTTGCCCCCTCTGCACAACAAATAACAACAATCTCAGAGGCTGGCGCTCACAGTCTGCAGCACACCCCCACGTGTCTGCTGCGTAATACCCCCCACTGACACAAATCACGTATGTCTATGTTATTCCATAGAGAGGTCCATCATCTTGCAGAATACACTGGATTATGACTCAGAATGTCCACATCTTCAAAAACAGTCAATATACACTTCTTAGGGTTTGCTAGTTGTCCCCAGATATTTCAGTAATGATCACACTTTGGATAGTGACAGTCACAACCCCCCCAGTGAGATGCACTCACCGTGTGCTGAGACCCACAATCAGGTCTATTGACACCTTGGGACCGTTCAAAAGGTCGTCCCCCACCACTCAGGCAGTATCCAGCTCCCCTCCAGCAAATCTTCTCCTCAGTAGAGTACCTCAATAAAAAAACGCCTCACATAGCGTAATACTGTTTCTTTATTAAAAAGTTTAAAAAATGTTGCACTTACAATCTCCTTGATAAGTATAGGGCACAGAGTTTTTCCACGGGCTCTCCCCCGTCTGTTGGCCAGCTGGCAAGCACATCCCTCGACAGCCTTAGGAGTCCTGACCGCCGCGCGCTTGGTCACCCTTGTCGGAAGACGCTACACTATACGCGTGTGGAAGGCGGCGTGATCCCGGGCGGAGGAGGACAAGGGTGACCGAGCGCGCGGCGGTCAGGACTCCTAAGGCTGTCGCTATGTGAGGCGTTTTTTATTGAGGTACTCTACTGAGGAGAAGATTTGCTGGAGGGGAGCTGGATACTGCCTGAGTGGTGGGGGACGACCTTTTGAACGGTCCCAAGGTGTCAATAGACCTGATTGTGGGTCTCAGCACACGGTGAGTGCATCTCACTGGGGTGTGGTGGTGGCTGTCACTATCCAAAGTGTGATCATTACTGAAATATCTGGGGACAACTAGCAAACCCTAAGAAGTGTATATTGACTATTTTTGAAGATGTGGACATTCTGAGTCATAATCCAGTGTATTCTGCAAGATGATGGACCTCTCTATGGAATAACATAGACATAAGTGATTTGTGTCAGTGGGGGGTATTACGCAGCAGACACGTGGGGGTGTGCTGCAGACTGTAAGCGCCAGCCTCTGAGATTGTTGCGATTCCTATATTATTTAGCAAACCCTAGTGATCTTAAAATCGCTAGCGTTTTGCGATTCAGCAATCGCAATTGCCTCTAGTGGAAAAGGGCCCTAAGATGTTTTTAAAATAAAAACATGATTTTAGCGAGGCTTCAGAGTCTCTTGAAAATGCATTTTATTGACAACTTTGAAAATATCACTTAGGAAAAAACAGTAGAAAAGGTAATTGCATATGGGCCACAGTGTACGTAATTAAGGCCTGGGACCCACTGGCATAGCTTTTGCAGTGCTTACCGGTGATCAGCGCCTAAACAGAGGAATATGGAGGCAGCCATATTTATTTCCATTTAAATAATACCTGGCTTTCCTGCTGATCCTCCGCATCTAAAGCCCAATCTACACTATACAATTCTTTGTGCGATTAGACTACGATTCTATTTACGAACCGATTAAATCCGACATGTCCGATCAGGATTCGATTCAATTCGATTTGCCATTGTTTTGCAATGGCAAATCGAATTGAATCGAATCCTGATCGGACATGTCGGATTTAATCGGATCGTAAATAGAATCGTAATCGAATCGCACAAAGAATCGTATCGTGTAGATTGAGCTTAAAACTTTTAGTCATAGACCCTGAGTAAGCATGAAAATCAGATGTTTCTAAATGAAGTCTAACTGGATTAGCCACATGCTTGTTGCAGTTGTGTTAATCAGACACTACTGCAGCCATGAGAGTTCAGCAGCGTCTGAAAGG
The DNA here is from genome assembly GCF_040937935.1 of Hyperolius riggenbachi. NCBI lineage: Eukaryota > Metazoa > Chordata > Amphibia > Anura > Hyperoliidae > Hyperolius > Hyperolius riggenbachi. The sequence continues at coordinate 99,675,282 of NC_090652.1, read as the reverse complement.
ATTAGCCACATGCTTGTTTCAGATGCGTGATCCAGATACCACTATAGCCAAAGATCAGCAGGACTGCCAGGCAACTGGTATTATTTAAAAAGGAAACAAATATAACAGCCTCTATATCACTTTCAGTTCAAGTGTGCCTTAACTTCTTGCCGACCACGTCACGCCGACGGCGGCAGCCCCAGGACCACCTAATGCCGATCGGTGCAAGGTCCTTGGGGCCTGTTTTGCAGGAGATTGTGCGCACGTCTCCGCTTGGTAGGCTCCGCCTTCAGCCTCCCAGCAGCGATCACCACCAACAGAAAGCTGTGTTGGGTTGGTGGGGAGAAAGGGGGGGGGGGGGAGAAAGTTGATCACTTCTGTGCTGAGTTGTACGGCTCTGCAGCAAGCCCTTAAAGCTGCAGTGGTCAATTTATTGAAAAATGGCCTGGTCTTTAGGGGCGTTTAACACTGTGGTCCTCAAGTGATTAAAGGCTGCAAAGCCAAATCGTAATTTCCCTGGCCATTGCGTTTCACGGGCATTTTGCGATTTCCTAAAAAATGCAGTCAGAGGGTCCCTAGCCTAATATAGACAAGGTGAGAAAGATTAAAGTTTCAGCACAACCTTGTGGCAAGCTGTAAAAATAACGTATGCTAACACTTGTAACTGAAGAATTATTTTATTGATACAGTAATAAATGTTGGTTTAATCCCACTTTACTGATTAAAATTGCTTAAATTTCCCAATATTCATTGATAAAGAATTCAGTCAGCGTTTGACACTGTAAAAACTCTCCTCTCCCCGATTACCCTTCCTAAATTCATTACAGGTGTCAGGTGCCGACATCTTTACTACTGGCAAGGAGCATCGCTGCTGAAAGCTTGTTTACTTTGTATTCGGAAGTGTGCAGAAACGACACCTGGTATAACATATGCATAACTAAACAGCCTAGGTTAAACACCACTGGGAGGGCGGGGCAACATACCAATATACAGCAATATATGGTTTTGATGCTGAAACCAGGATAATTGGGTATCCTGAATATTATATTACATTCTACTAAACGTCACTACTGTGGAAGTGCATTTAAAATGGCCCAATTCAAAGCTGCAGACATTCTGCTTGGATCTTGCATGCAAGTCAGAGTTATTTGCTGACCATCTTTAGTGATGCAAATTAAAATCTCTCTCTCGTATTGCTGGTAGCTATAAATAAAGTATTCACATTCTACAATAATAATCACACTCTTGCACTGTTTGCCAGACAAATGTTTACAGGATACCCGAGGTGACATGATGAGATAGTCATGTGTATGTACAGCACCTAGCACACAAATAACTATGCTGTGTTCTTTTTTTTCTTTCTCTGCCTGAAAGAGTTAAACATCAGGTATGTAAGTGGCAGTTCCTGTCTTAATTAGGACGGAATCAGATTACAGTGTGACCCTCACTGATAAGAAATCATAACTATAAAACACTCTCCTAGCAGAAAATAGCTTCTGAGAGCAGGAAAGCGATAAAAAGGGTCAATAGTTCATAGATTTTAGCTCTGGCATACTTCAACGAATGTGTTATTGAGCAAAAACAAAACAGTAAAAACTTAAAAAGTAGATTTAAACATAAAATAGATCTGTGGAATATCTTAAAAAAAGTCATTTTTAGGAGATGGAGCATAGATACAATTGTTTATTTCATTAGTTTATTTTCACCTCAATTGTCCTTTAAAGAAAACCCAAGGTGAATTGTGACCCAAAAAACAGATACTTACCTAGGAAGAGTAAAATCCTGTGTATCCTCCAGAAGCTTCCCGTGTCCGAACACGGTAAATCCAGCGCTGGAGACTTGGGCGCAGCAGCGCAGGAGACTTGGGCGCAGCCGGCGCCACCATAGGCCGTAATAGGAACTACGGCTATCGCAGGCACATGGAGTAACTTCAGCGCCGTCAGAAGACGGATCTGAAGTTGCTTTTAAAACAATAATTCGGCTTCCAGCTATTGCTGGAAGCCGAATTATTTCATTCCCCCACTATCCATGTCGGCCTGGAGGGGGAATAGTAATTAACACGGCCCGGACTTGTGCGGCAGCAGGATTAGCCATATACTGGCTGTGTCCTGCGCCCAAGTCTCCGGCGCCGTTCTCTCTCGTACGCCCCGTGTCCCCCTAGAGACCACTGCTGCCCGGGACCCTCAGGAAGTTTGCATCCATTCTCCCTGCTGTACTGGACCGCAGCTGACCTGCAACTGCAACTGCCCAAGTACAGCTTGTTTTTTGTTGTCTAAAGACAGCGGGGTTCCGTGCATCGGTCAGAAGCAGTTTTCATTGGCTCCTGACCACCTGATCACTGTGAGTCAATCACAGTGATCATGAAGTGCAAAAGTTAAAAAAAAGGCTCTGGTTATTACCAGACAAGAGCCTTTTGTCCCAAATGGGTTAAACTGTGGCTCATAAAGGTGCACATACTGGGCTTCATCTACTGGTTACCTGGTCTGTTGGTATCTTGGTCTCCATGGTTATGGACTCCCGCAGACGCACCACATTTCCAGACAGAGGGACTGCAACACCAATGCGCATACAGTGGGAACATTTCCCCTGATAAACCACGGTAACATAGAGTGGCCTGCAGGAGGTTGGAGAGAGAAATGCCATAAGTAAAACAGTAGTTTTGACAACTACGCAGAAAAAAATCCATAACTCCCAGCACTTAGAAAATGATACAAATCTGTGAGCAGATCAGACATCTAGAATTATAATCAAATATGGCTGTAGAAACAAAATGCAAAAGTGGAAATACGCAAATTAAAAGTTTCCATTACAGAGACACTGAAGTCTCGTAAAAAACCTCTTTTTATTTAAAAAATGTGTTTAAAGAGACTCCGTAACAAAAATTGCATCCTGTTTTTTATCATCCTACAAGTTCAAAAAAGCTATTCTAATGTGTTCTGTCTTACTGCAGCACTTTATACTATCACTGTCTCTGTAATAAATCAATGTATCTTTCCCCTGTCAGACTTGTCAGCCTGTGTCTGGAAGGCTGCCAAGTTCTTCAGTGTTGTGGTTCTGCTATGAACTCACCCTTTCTGGCCCCTCTATGCAAACTGCCTGTGTATTATTTAGGATTGGAGCGGCTTCTCTCTTCTCTCTTATCTTTTACAAGCTGGATAAATCGTCCTCTGAGCTGGCTGGGCTTTCACATACTGAAGAATTACAGACAAGGGCAAAGCTGTTTGCAGGAAGAAACAAGCAGCCTGAAACTTCAGTGCATGAGAACAGGGGGAAAGAAACACACAAATGATCTCTTGAGATTCAAAAGGAAGGGTGTATACAGCCTGCTTGTGTATGGATGTATTTTCTATGTGTGGACATACTGTACATCAACCTACTTCCTGTTTTGGTGGCCATTTTGTTTGTTTATAAACAAACTTTTTAAAACGGTTTTAATCCACTTTTAATGTGGCGAGGAGCGGCGAAATTGTGTCAGAGGGTAATAGGAGATGTCCCCTAATGCACTGGTATGTTTACTTTTGTGCGATTTTAACAATACAGATTCTCTTTAACATGATTGTCCTAACTAAACCGCCGCATCCCCGCGGCTGCAATCTATCTAAATCCCCCCTAACTCCCTCCTCCCTCTCCCCTACAAAATCCACGACTCTCTTGGTCGTGGATTTTGCTGCCCTGTGCGCTTCCGTTAGAGGCAGAGCTATGAGCCGCAGCTCTGCCTCTACACACTTCTGTCGGCGCGTATCTCCGCCTCTCCCCCGCCCCTCTCAGAGAAGGGTGAAGGCTGACAGAGGCGCTGAGAGAAAGAGCTGCGGCTCATAGCTCTGCCTCTCACGGAAGCGCTGCCCAGATTGCCCCCCAGGGAGTTAGGGGGGGATTAAGATAGATTACAGCGGCGGGGATGTGGCGGTTTAAGTTAGGACAATCATGTTAAACACATTTTTTTTAAAGCACTTGAAACAAAAAGAAAAACCGAGAGCCCAATATAGTGCAGTAAGTGTAACAATAGTTGCCGAAATAATTAACAGATGTGGATATACTCACAAACACGGGTTACCACATAGGCAACCACTTGAAATGCAGGTGGGGAGCATTAGAACCTGACCCCAATCAGGTTTAAGAAGTCGCTTTCTGTAGATAGAAAGAAGGGGACAGTCCCCTCCACCCAAGGTTGACTATATACTGTGCAAATTTGGACAGAGGCGTCAGGCATGTTAAAATGATCTAAAAACCACTAAAAAGGAGGAGTACAGGTGGACCTACCTCCTGAAATGATGGACAATCAAGATTGTTCAAATCACAAATAATTTATTTTGGTACTCCGCAACGCGTTTCGCAGGTATAACCCGCTTCATCAGGCAAGGAGTGCAAGCTCAAAAAAGGTCCAATAGTGGCAATGCGCCTATTACACAGAGGCGCATTGCCACTATTGGACCTTTTTTGAGCTTGCACTCCTTGCCTGATGAAGCGGGTTATACCTGCGAAACGCGTTGCGGAGTGCCAAAATAAATTGTTATTTGCGATTTGAACAATCTCGATTGCCCATCATTTCAGGAGGTAAGTCCACCTGTACTCCTCCTTTTTAGTTGTTTTTAGATCATTTTAACCTGCCTGGCGCCTCTGTCCAAATTTGCACATTTTTTTTTTTAAAAAAGATGGTTTTTACGAGACTTCAGAGTCTATTTAACCTCCTTGCTGTTCCAATTATTGCGGCAAGGAGGAAGCACAGCACTTTAATTTTTTAAATCATATAGCTAGCCCAGCGCTAGCTACATGCTATCCGCTGGGCAGCGGCATCCCCCCACCCACTCCGATCGCCTCCGGCAATCTGCGCAAGCAGGAAATGCCATTCAGAACGGGATTTCCTGCAAGGCTTCCCCCGTCATGAACGTTGGGACGTCAGATCCACCCCTCAGCGCTGCCTGGCACTGATTGGCCAGACTGCGCAAGGGGTCTGGGGGAGGGAGGGGCGGCACGACTGGTAGCGGCGAATTGGCGGCGATCGAGTTATGCACGCAGCTAGCAAAGTGCTAGCTGCGTGCAATAAAAAAAAAAATTGTGAAAATCGGCCCAGCGGGGCCTGACCGATCCTCCTGCGCAGGTTACCCCGAGCTCAGCTCGGGATAACCGGTAAGGAGGTTAAAGGACACCTGCAGTGAGGGGGATGTGGAGGCTGCCAACTGTATTTCCTTCTAAACCATTCAAATTGCCTGGCTGCCGTGCTGATCCTCTGCCTCTAATACTTTTAGCCATAGACCTAAACAAGCATGCAGCAGATCAGATGCTCTGACTGAAGTCTGACTGGATTTGCCACATACTTGCTTCAGGTGTGGGATTGAGACACTACTGATGCATAAAAGCTCAGCTGGTATTGTTAAAAGGGAAATAAATATGGCAGCCTACATATATTTCTTGAGAAAGGTGTCCTCGAAGACAAACCACAAGTATGCTAACATGAAAAAGCTCAGGTGCTTTAATTGTACTTAAAGGACAACTGTAAGGAGAGGTACAGTATGTCATATTTATTTCCTTTTAAACAATACCAGTTGCCTGGCTGCCCAGCTGATCTATTTGGCATGCAGCTAATCTTGACAGATTTGACAAAAATCTGATCTGCATATGCTTGTTCAGGGTCTGTGGGCGAAAAGTATTAGAAGCAGAGGTCAGCAGTATAGCCAGGCAACTGGTATTGTTTAAAGGGAAATAAATATGGCAGTTTCCATAGTCACCTCACTCCAGTTGTCTTTCAAACTTCTAAGCAGTTACTGGTTGCCTTCAAAAGCCCAAAAGACCTTTTACCACGGATGGCCAGGTAGGAAAAAAATAGTGGTGCCCAGCATTCCAACCTAGCAAATCTCTACAGCTAGATGGCTGATCATGTACAAATCATTTAGACTTGCATGCAGACCACATGCAAACTGTACACAGCTTGAAACTGGATAATCATTTTCGGCATCAAGTGTCTGATTGGTTCAGCTTGAAGCTGCATACAATTTATATGAAATCTGCATGTAAACTGGAATTACTTGCATTTCACTGACCATTTCAGCTCCACAGGCCAGTGACATCACTAGATCCCTTCACACATTGTAGATATCTGATCAGAACCCCAAATCAGGAATAATGGGTTTAGCTGAGGATCATCTAGAATGTGGGCAGGTATAAAGTGAGAGAATGAGAGCCAAACTTTGTGGTGAGTAACTGCCCAGCTCTTTGGTGGTGGGAGGCGGCTACCTATATTGAAGCGGAAGGGGTGGGGAGGAACTGGAAATGCTACCTACATTGGCAATCTACCTATCAATAATGGCAATCTGTAGGATAGCAACCTGATTTTAACCTTTTTCCCTACTAATGCCTCCTGCTTTTCCCCTCCCATATGCCCCCATTTTCTTAAGCAAACCAGTAAAAAAAAAAAAAAAAAAAAGTGGTCCTGTGGGGTACTTACCACAGGAAGGGGAAGCTTCTGGGTTTCCCTTTCTTGCTCAGTAGAGGGGATCCAGTGCTGGTGCTCCCTGAAGATTTTCTTGTTGCTATGCGCACATGCGTAGTAGCAGCTCTCTGTTCGGACTCCTGCTGAGCCCAATCAGGTCAGATCTACTGCACAGGCGTACTGGTGGCAATTGAACAATTTTAACCTTTTGAGGACCGCCTATATTAGATCCTATGCCGCACTTGTGGCTCTTCTAGCCTGATGCGGTGTAGGATCTACGCCGCCCACAGTTTCCGCTCCCGACTCGATCGTGCGCACCTGAGAGAAGAGATTAAGCTGTTATATGACAGCTGACATCTCCCCTCAGTGACCAGAAGCCATCGCGTACGTAATCACTATGATCGCCGGCGGATCATAGTGTTCACTGTGACAGCTGTGGCGGGGGAAGGGAGTCAGAAGAGTATCCACTCACCTCCCTGACGTTCCCACAACGACTGGCGCTCACCTCCGCTCTGGCCTGCATCCCCACTTGCTCTGACGTCAGTGCCAGGTCCCGGCTTGATGACATCCTCAAGCCGCGACCTAGAACTTATAGTCAGTACGAGCGGGGATCCCGGACGGAGCACAGGGGTCAACTGCGGCTCATCGCTGGAGCCTGGGAGGAAAGTAAAGGCTGCTGCATACAGGGGGGGCCCTGGCCACACAAAGGACACGATGCCCAGCAAGCCCCAGCAGGGATCCGGCTGCCTGAACCCCCCCCCCCCCCCAAACACCCCCCGCATGCAAATTCACCTTGTCCTTAAGGGGGGGGTTAGGCGGCCGGTCCCCAAAGGGTTAAGCTATAAAAGTGGTACAATTAGTGAAAAGGTTGAAAAACCCTGCTCTAAAATACATTTATACTACATTCAGTGGCAGAGCTTTTCTGTTAGAAGTAGAAGCCTTTGATCAGTGGATATCAAATCCGTATTAGGCCCCGACCATTGCCCAGGCTGTCATTGTCATAGGGTGCAGTCTTCTCAGAGAGTAAAGATGCACACACACACACACACACACACACACACACACACACACACACACACACACACACACACACACACACACACACACACACACACACACACACACACACACACACACACACACACACACACACACACACACACACACACACACACACACACACACACACACACACACACACACACACACACACACACACACACACACACACACACACACACACACACACATCCTTGATTTGCCAGTTTTACCACTTTCATGTAAAATGAGAGCCAACAAATATGGATGCCTCCCACGAAGCCCGACTCCCCCAACCCACCTGTTTTTGGCCCTGTGGAAAAAATAGACAGAGCGGATTTTTAGCTGCACCTGATCTCAAATAAATTGGTAACCTTTGAGCAAAAGAATGTGTGGCACATCAATCAGAAAGGTGCAAGGTGGAAAACATAAAAGCTGTCTGCTTTTGAACATTTTTAGATGGACAGCCAGCTTCTCTACCACGGTGAGGTGCCGCCACATAACGTTCTCCCACAATCCCTCAGGAGCCCCTAAACTTATGCAAGCCTCAGCCTGCTAATGAAAGCTGATCTCCGCCATGTAACCAGCAAGAGGACAGGGAGCGGCATCCCTTTCTGATGTTACTATTTGCATGAATGTGAGCTCTGAGCTTTGGGGCTCCCACTGAGCGTCAGAAGACCGCAGGAGTCGGCGCACATTTTGGGGAAAGCATTTCAGCTGCTGTCAGATAAGTATATACAGTGCTAACAGCTATACTTAAAAGCCCAAGCTCAGACATAGCATTTCATATGCATTTACATGAACATTATTTTAAATTAATTCTGCATAAAAAAGTATAAAAAAAAAAACCTCTCAAGTTCCTACAAATCAAAAAGTAAACTAATTGCTGTCAAGTTCCTCAGTGGCTGAAAGCTGCCTGCTGACACCCATCACACTATAAAGCCTCATGCACCTGCTGGATGAAGCACGTGTACAGCTGCCCTCAATGCCAACCGACCTCTGCCAGCGATCAGCCTGGCAGATCGATTTCAGCCGAGAGCATCGCTCTCCCAATTCAGCCCAGCAGCTGCGTGACGTCACTCTTGTGCCACTCCAACGGCTGTCCGCCTCACTACATAGCAACAGAACAACTCACTAGCCTTTGGGCTAGCAACACGTCTGTACAGTGTCAGCCCTGCAATGTCACCTGATCATGACTTGATCCCACCAGACAACATGCCTCGTACGCGTGTACAAGTCTTCACTCTATATGCCAGATAGCGTATCATGGCCTCAGACTTGGGATTGGCTGGTGTAAGATTCTAATGACCATTTTATTCTCTATAAAATCATCGGAATTACAGGAGGCTGAACTACAGCTTTAGCAAATAACTAATTAACTTGCTGCTTGATTGATACAAGCTGTTAAGTTCTTCATTTCATCCTGAAGTCTGAATAACTCATGCAAAATGCAGTTTTACCCACCTCTTACTCCATTCCCTATAGATTACACAATCAAAAGGAAAAGTTAAATTCTAACCTCATCGCTACAGAGAACGAAATCAGTAGCAATACATTAGCAAGCAGGTAGCTTCCTTTGTTTACACACACAAAAAAAAAACGATTGATGTATATCGAGTTATGCAACCATAGGCAGGTACTAGCGCTGCTCAACCATAGAAAAAACACCACACACTAACAGGTCACATGCACATATAATTAAAGCAAATTCAATGAATTCACCAGTAGTTGCATACAACCATATAAATACAACTAGAACCACATTTTGGTTCAATTGAGGATAACCCTCAATTTAATGTTTCCCAAGCTTCCTTTTTCATTTTGTAAAAACTGCAACCATTTTGTTTTTTTTTTACAAATCTTTTTCTATGCATAATCTATAAACACAACGCTGTATTAGGCTGGTTTCACACCTGATTTTTGCATTGCCGTGGGATGCAATTCTCCTGCCACATCCCATTGCAATGCAAAAAATGACAATCGTATAGCCTTGCGGCAGTGTGCACCGACAGGGTCATATGCATAGCTCTGAAACCACCCCCCCCCCCTCCGCGCGATGTACTCCCTGTTGCACAGGAAGTACGTCACTGGCATTCCCTTCAGTCTGCGAATTCATGCCGCGGCTCACTCCATCGTTTACACAGTGCGTTGGCCATAGACTTCCATTATCTAGTGGTAAGACGCTGTCGCCCTTGCGTCGGCTTGGATACTTCCGGCGCACTTGAAACGGACTGCAATAAGTGTGAAAGTCACCACTCTCATTGCAGTAAAATAGGGTAACAAAAGACAGGAATTACCTGTAAGAGTAAAAAGGGCCTAAGGGAACCAGAGGCAAGCTTCAGGTTTTTATCTGAAAAAGACATACTGTCCGAAGAAGACGGAAGCCTCTGAGTGTTGTAGAGACTAATAGATCCCGCGTCCTCCTCGCTGCTGCTTGTCCAGACTCTCCAGAAGATCCAAGCTGTGCTCTTAAGGCACGAGCGGCCCAAACATGGACGCGCCTATGCAGTAGCAGGAAGCTGCTTGTGCCTGAACAGGAGGGCAGCCCGATCTTCCTTCTTACAAGCCCTTGTTGGAATTGTTTAAGGCGTTGGCAACGAAGGACAGCGTGGGAAGCCTCGGTAAGGTCCAGAGGCTTCCGTCTTCTTAGGCAAGTATGTGTTTTTGAACCAGAGGTCCGCCTGGGGTACACTTTAAATGCATATAAAGAAAACAGTGCTTTGATTCTGGCTTTAAATACAGTTTGTCTAGTTCTCAGCAGCTCTACGGATCCTTTTTTAAAATAGTACAAAGGTGAGAAGCCTGAACATCCGTGACATGCACGAATGCGTTCCTTAGGGCTATATGCTGGCAGTCCTTGTACAGACCGCACTTACCGTGTGTGAGGCAAGGGGATTGGTAATGAGATGCAGAGGAAAGGGTCAAAAGTGTTGCTCTGTTTCTGACAATGAGGGCATGTCAAGGAGGACCTATGGGAAAAAAGACATGGAAAATGAAAGCATTCAAATTAGTCACATTCAAAAAGCAGGTTATAAAACTCAAAACTGAATCCAGGGAAAATCCACCGCTAGGTTTCTTCGTTCAGTTGCAAATTGGCACTGTGGCAGTTGGAAGGAAGGCAAAAATTCAAGAGAACCAACAACTCAGGCACACTAAAGAATTTCATCAACAAATCCATGCAGTAGAAGGGCAAACTGAGTAGATATACTTTAGGCAGTCCCTCACATTACATTGAAGTGGTAAGATTGTACAATCAAAATTGTATCAGTAATGGGCTTCCTAAAGTACTTCTTGGGTCACGGCTTAGCTTCCGATTGGAAGAAGCTAGCCGCGGGGGATAGTGTAATGGATCAGCGCTGATTGACACATACAGATAAAACAGAAGGCTAGCAAAAATCTGCTTGTCGCTAGCCTGGTGCTATTATTCAGGGGGGTACCAATGATCAGCTGGGTTCAGAAAGAGCTTGAAAAGTGGGATAAGTATTATTTCTCCTCACCAGGGAGAGCAGCTGCGTCTCATTCTAAAACCTCAAAATTCTCAAATAAAACAGTTTAAACATATCTAGCATCCTAGATAGTTGTTGGCCCACAACAAAGAGGCCTCATATCTTAACCACTTCACCACTGAGTGGTTTTTTTCCCCTTAAAACCAGAGCAATTTTCACATTTCACACTCCTCGCATTCATCCCCCAACAACTTTATCACAACTTATCACAGCTAAATGATCTATACCTAGTTTTGTATTTTTTGCCGCATATTTGGCTTCCTTAGGTGGTACTTTTTGCTAAAAAATATTTTATATTCATTTTAAAAAGGTAATACCATGGAAAAAAATGGAAAACATTCCTTAGATTTTAGCTATTCTAGTTTAAAAATAAAATGTGCTACCATACATAAAACCCTAGTACAATGTATAGCAACAATATTTTACTCGTAAATAAAAGGTAAATTTTTTCAGTTTTGTGGTTCTTTATACTATATCAATAATTAAATGCCCTTCTTTGCAGACAGAACAGTAATATACCCTTCGTGACATATATAGTCCCTAAGGTAGATAAAAAAAAATAAAAAATAAATTATATATATATATATATATATATATATATATATATATATATATATATATATATATATATATATATATATATATATATATATATTTATTATGGGGAGCGGGGAAGAAGGGGTTAATAACTAATGGGAGATTTATTTTAATGTATTTAACATGTCTTGTACTTTTTAGTCACTAGATGTCCCCACACTATCCTGTGTACTGAACAGTACACAGGAAGTAATACATATGTGTGTTTTTATTTTCATCTTGTGAATGACCACAGACATCTCGCTGATACCAGTAAGCATTCACTACCTTGTGGGTGTGGGCCACTCGTAAATACCAAGAAAGTGCATCTACGCCCCTGGTTGTAAAGTGAGGTCTACAGTGGTGTAGAAACACTATGCTGCAGAGGGCAACTGGTTAATTATAGAAGTGGCTTAAAGAGAGTCTGAAGTGACAAAAATGACCTCTTTATTTCAGCATGCTCTCCAGGCTTCAGAGCAAAGATGATTGGCTGCATCCCTGTGCCCGAATCCCGGGGCAAAATTCTACGCCTTTCAAAGTCGCAGATTTTTTTGGCATGATGGAGGCAGAGCTTTGAGCTGTAGCTCTGTCCCCAGTCCATTCAATCACCGCTGATCATTGCCTCTCGCACAAAGCTCTGCCTCCTCCAGGAAGTACCGGAGGATTTTGCAACCGAGATTTCGGGGAAGGAGATAAAGACCTTGTACGCCTGCGGGGATGTGGTGAATCATCTTTGCTATAAAGGCTGAAGAGCACTCTGAACTAAAATAGGTAATTTTTGTCACTTTAAATCATTAACAGGTGTGTTAAAGAGTCTGGATAACACTAAAATTCCTACGTGAAATACTGGGAGAGAGTCTATAGTACAACAATAAATCTTTAAAAAATAATCTTCAATCTGAACTAATTCCAGGTAAGCGTCCATTTTTACTACCACAAAATTATACCTATAAAATCTTTCTGCTATGGTATAGAAAGTAACAGGTAAAATAGATATATGCTGTGCCTGGTAATTTGGGTGCTCCCATAGGCCACAACGCAATCAGCGGCTATGGCAGCACCAGCTGAGTCATTTGGGTAAAAAAAAATGTGGCTTTACAGCCTGTGATTAAATGCTTTATAGCCACTCGGGTAAGGAAGGGGGTTAGTGTTAAGTATATATAGGAGGAAGATTCTAGCTTTTTATAAAGATCTACTTGACTTCAGAACTGCTTTGTTTTTTTTTTTATTACTTTCTTTTTATTAAAAGTTTAGTTAGCAATACAAAAAGACAAGTACTTTAAGTACTATAAACAGTGAACAGTACATGGTAAAATAAGGTAAACTTAAAACAAAATGAGGGTAATCATGTTCCATCAAAGCCAGTTAATGAATAATCCTATATAGAGAGATCAGTCCAAAGGTGTATAAGAACAACGTGGTAAGTAATCAAAGAAACAGGAGGGAAAAGGTAGGGTGTGTCAAGGTACATAAAGTAATCTAGTGGGTAGCTGGGGGAGGGCCCAGCGGGAATCGCATGATCCAATCAGATCACATGCGATTAAATCTGGAAAGGTTGGATTTAAGGGAGTATGAAATATGTTCCATGTGGCAGACCCACCACATCCTATTCAATAAAACCTTGTGAGGAGGCATCGGGCTATTCCAGTGTCTGGCTATAATACCCAATACTATAAAATGCAGCTCGGGTAATATTTCCAATGGAAGAAAAATATCCCTAAAAGTTGGTCTGTATGAGCAAGATTTACCATGGGATTGTTCTGGTCAGGCAGTCATTTTACCTGTACTGAGCTTGGAAAAGTTCCTGAACAAAGGTCCCGCTGGTTGGGAATGGTGGACCCTCTCCAGTAAGATCTTCCTCCACTGGTGGCTGCAATACACAAGGTCATTTCCTTTAGCCATCATCTAAGAAGATCTAGCCCTTCCATACGTTAAACCATTTATCCTTCCCAAAACAGGTTCAATTAACCCAGCCTAGGCTTCAGATGTTCATCCTCTACAACAGGGTGTATAAGCGATGATAATGAGTGAAAAGAGTTCATTTACAACAGTAGCAGCAGTGGGAACAGTGGAACAACACTTTTCAAACAGGGATCAGCACAATTTCTAGCTTATATAAATTCAATCTCTAATCACTATAAGTAGGAGAGGGAAGGAGACTGAGAACAAGGTTCTGGACTAGTCCATCTCCTCATGGGGGATTCTTATGGGTTTTTTTTTTTTTTTTACAAAAGTATTTCCTGAATGGCAGTTGCCAAGTCTAAACTGCCAAAATAGTAAGATACCAGCCAGCCTCACTACTCACCATTTTGGCATTAGACTTAACTGCCGCCATACAGGAAATGCTTTTGAAAACAAGAAAAAACACAGGGAACCGCCCCCCATGAGGGGATGGACTAGTCCAAAACCTATTGGTTCCGTCAGTTTTTAACTGCTTACTTTTTTCACTGTAGTGGTCCTTTAAACAGATTGCATAACTTTCCTGTTGTGACCTAATGAATAGAAAAGGCTTTCATATGCCTAAGTATTGCCTCACTGTCATATGAAGCCGTTTAGGTGCAGCCAGTGCTTAGAAGTGATTATTTAATGTGTGTACGCCAGGACATGAAGCACCCACCCGAGGCTTGTTCTTGCCGGTAGCATTGAGGTCCTCGTGCACCCGATCCAAAAGCCAGAGCAGGAATTCCTGGGCATCGTGCTGGGAAGTCCCTCTGTACTGCAGAGCATTCTGGGATACAATTGTCTGTGGAAACAAAAACACATTCTCATTCATCCAGATGCTTCACAGAGTTGATGTTTATTTTCAAAACCAAGTCCAATGATGAATGGGGGGCTGCACTGTGAATCACCAGCTGGTAATTAGGGAGCCTACACACATCCAATTTAGCCATCAAAAGATAAAGAAAACCGTACCTGGCACCAAAATGCAGCAGAGCGGACCAACTGGAGAGGGATGCAGGGAGCCTGCTCCTCCGTCACATATTGTCATGCAGAAACAAAAGAAGTGTAGCAAGGCACTGCTCCTTAAAAAGGAACTCCAGTGAAAATAATGTAATAAAAAAGTGCTTCATTTTTACAATAATTATGTATAAATTATTTAGCCAGTGTTTGCCCATTGTAAAATCTTTCCTCTCCCTAATTTACATTCTGACATTTATCATGTGGTGACATTTTTACTGCTGGCAGGTGATGTCAGTTGAAGGAGATGCTGCTTGCTTTTTTGGCATTTGGAAACAGCTGTAAACCGCTATTTCCCACAATGCAATGAGGCTCAAAGACAGGAAACTGTCAGGACTATGGTCCTGACATCACACTGTGGGATGAGTTATACCACAATATTAGCCATACAGCGCCCCCTGATGATACGTTTGATAAAAGGAATAGATTTCTCATGGGATTTCTCAAGCTAGCCCCAAACAAACGCCGCCACAGAGGAAGGAGGGCGGGGGCACAGGTCCGACTCAAAAGGAAAGGCCTACGCTCACCTGTCCCTGCCATCCTACTAGCAAACGTCTGCTCACTCCCCAACAAACTGGATGAGCTGCTCCTCCTACTCGGTAGCAAACCCCCGATCAGCAAGTATACCCCTGTTCTCTGTTTCACCGAAACCTGGGTGTGCGACAGCATCCCCGATAACTCTCTGCATGTACCAGGCTACAACCTCCTAAGAGCAGACCGTGACGCAGCCCTCTCTGGGAAAACGAGAGGAGGTGGTATCTGCTTTTACATATACTCCTCCTGGTGCTCCGACACCACCACTCTCCACAAGGCCTGCACTCCTGATGTTGAGATCTTTGCCATAAACTGCAGGCCTCGGTACTCCCCTAGGGAGTTCTCTTCCCTTGTCCTCGTGGGGGTCTACATCCCTCCCGACGCATGCTCCAAGACTGCCCTGCAGGTACTCAGTGACTGCATCTCGTGCTGGGAAACAGCCCATCCGGAGGCCATGTTCATCATCTTGGGCGACTTCAATAAGGCGAACCTTCGGCATGTGTTGCCCCGCTACCGGCAGCACATCACCTGTCCTACCAGGAACTGTAACATCCTGGACCACTGCTATACGGTCCAAAAGTGTGCTTATAAGGCCATCCAAGGAGCCCCCCTTGGGAACTCTGACCACAACACGATACACCTGATCCCCACCTACAGGAGGCTCCTGGAGACCTCAAAGCCCATCGTCAAAACCTCAAAGAAATGGACAGCAGACGCCAAACTGGAGCTCCAAGCTTGCTTTGAAACCACCGACTGGTCAGCTCTGGAGGCACCCACCCTTGATGAATGGGCCGAGAATGTCACCTCCTACATTAGCTTCTGCGAAGAAGCGTGTATCCCGTCGAAGTCCTTCAGAGTCTATCCCAACGACAAGCCTTGGTTCAACGACAGGCTTCGCCGGCTTCGGAAATGCAAAGAGGAAGCGCACAGGTCGGGCTCTCCAGAGGATTTCAGAGAGGCCAGGCACGCCCTGAAAAGAGAACTGCGTTTGGCAAAAAGGGCCTACTCCAAAAAGCTGGGGCTCTGCCTCCAGTCGACCAACACACGGGAGGTATGGAAGGGCCTGAGAGCAGCCACGAACATCAAACTGGCACCCCAAACGGCGACCCCTAGCCCCCGACTGGTGGAGGAGCTCAATGAGTTCTACTGCAGGTTCGAGAAACTTCCCAACCAGCCCGCGAGCCAAACATCTCCGACCCCCCCCCCCCCTTGGGTGAACTCGTCGCCCTGGCACCGGGTGCTGTTCAGGAATCAGAGGTACTCCGGCACCTCCGCAAGCTGAACCCCAGGAAATCTTCCGGCCCTGATGGTGTGTCGTCCATCTGCTTGCGTACCTGTGCCGATCAGCTAGCCCCTGTGCTCACCTCCTTATTTAAGCAGTCATTATCTGGTGGTACAGTCCCCTCCTGTTTTAAGAGATCTATAATTGTACCGGTCCCAAAGAAAACAGGCAGTACTGAGCTAAATAACTTCCGGCCAGTGGCCCTAACCTCAAATATCATGAAGCTCCTCGAGCGTCTGGTCCTTGCCCACCTGAAGAGGTCCATGGACTCCCTTTTAGACCCGCTCCAATTTGCTTATAGGACTAACCGATCCGTGGAGGACGCCATCAATGTCAGCATGGCTCACATCACTGAGCACCTGGACAGCCCCGCCTCCTATGCTAGGATCCTGTTCCTAGACTTTAGCTCAGCGTTCAACACGATCTGCCCAGACATCCTGATCACCAATCTGACGTAGCTCGGAATTGATCCTTCTCTCCGAGCTTGGATCAAGGACTTCCTGACAAACAGAACGCAACAGGTGAAGCTTGGCAACTACTACTCCAGCGTCCGGACCACAAATACAGGGGCCCCACAAGGCTGTGTTCTGTCACCTCTACTGTTCTCCCTCTATACCAACAACTGCATCTCATCCGCTGACTCTGAAGGTCATCAAGTTTGCAGACGACACCACCATCATCGGCCTTATTGGTAGCAACGGGGAGCACGAGTACCGCAGCGAAGTCGAGAGAATATGCAAATGGTGCAGCGACAACAACCTGGTCCTCAACACAGCAAAGACTGTTGAACTAGTCGTTGATTTCAGGAGAAACCCTCCCCCCCTCCCACCTGTCCTCATTGGAGGGACAGAAGTCTCTAAGGTGTCATCGGTTCGGTTCCTCGGCACAACTCTCACTAACAACCTGAAATGGGGGCTTAACACCACCAAAATTCAGAAGAAATCCCAGCAGCGGTTGTTCTTCCTGCGCCAACTGAAGATATTTGGCATGCCCAGGGAGCTGCTGACCATCTTCTATACCGCCACCACAGAATCTATCCTCTGCTCCTCTGTAATTGTCTGGTATGCAGGCGCAGCGGCAAGCGACAAACACAAGCTGCAGAGAGTCATAACTGACGCAGAGAAGATCATCGGCTCTCCTCTTCCTCCTCTTGATCTCCTCCACTCTTCTAGGATGAGAAAGAGGGCAACCATGATCTCCCGCGACCCCTCCCACCCAGGCAGCCACTACTTCAGGCTCCTCCCATTGGGCCGCCGCTACAGGACTTTACCTTCCAAAACTACTAGGCGGAAGAACACCTTCTTCCCCCAGGCTGTTCGGCTACTGAACTCTAACCTTCCCCGGCCTGGCCTGAATCTCTAACTGCCGGGTCGGTCAGCCGATTCCTGCCTCTGCCTGCCCAGGTTATTTATCCGTAAAGGGACTGTGGACGTTTTAGTGCACTTTATTACAATTCACAAAAATGGAGAAGCACCCATGCAAGAAGACCTTTGTGTGCCTTAGCTCATGGTCACAGTACCTAGTGACCCAGTAACAAAAATTCCACGAAGCTGGCACCACCGAATGTAGTAAAAAGCTCTTTATTCAAACGTCATTAAAATGACATTCAGTCAATAATAAAAAATGTAGCAATGGCGACAGCCCGCTGTTTCGAACTTGACGTCCTTTGTCAAGCCATACTGCTATCACTAAACATAAAACACACCTCCTTTAAATAGTGGTCAGTTACACAATCAACCAATGAGTTTGAAATCGCAACAACCAATGAGAATGCCTGACAGGGGGTGAGGACCTGATGGGGAACTGCTCTAAATCATGTGATCCATGGTAGACCAATAGAAACGCTGGTCGCGTGACCGGAATACGCATGCGGCCAAAAATACGCATAAAAATACGCATAAAAACTTCCGGAACGCAAAAATGACGTCAACGCGTGCCATACGCGTAAAAATTTACGCATGCGTCACCGGATGCGTAAATTTACCAATATAGTATCATAGGCCTCTCCTCAGTGTGGCCGGCTAAAAAATATCCCAAAGCCTCTCAAAGAAAGCATGAGACTGATCATGATGAAAAGCCCAGAGAAGGCCAAATCTAAAAGGAAACAGCTGGCACACACTGTGGAGAGCACCAAAGCAAGAGGATGGGGGGGGGGAGGGAAAAAGGGGGGGGAGGACAGGGGAACAGGGGGAAGGGGAAAGGGAGGAGCAGGAAGGGAGGGGAAGGGAAGAAGGAACCGGCCTCACCATGGATCATGAAAAAGCCAAAATGAATAAAAACACCAGGTAAAAATAACAACCCCTGACGGCATCGCCAATGGTTTACAAAGACAGAAACATGGGCCAACAAGATCAAAACCAACACCACTGAAGCATCAAAAGTTAGCACAAAATTAAACACAAAAACTCAAATCATAATCTCGATTCAATCCCCCTCTACCCATAACCCCCAGGCGTCTAATCCACCAAGCTTCTCTGCGTGCTAATTCTTGTTTACGGTTCAATTTACCTCGCCAATCAAGGGGAACACTATCGATCACTTGGACTCTCATTTGTGAAATGTTATGCCGTGCCTCTGTAAAATGACTGGATACTGTCTGGGTAGAATCCTTATTACGGATGGCAGTCTTGTGACCCGACATCCTAACTTTAAGAGGTTTAGTCGTCATCCCAACATACCCAAGACCACATGGGCATACAATCAAGTAAACTACATAACTCGAGTCACAAGAGTACCGTCCCCTAACAACAAATCTTGTACCTTTAGAAGGATGAGTGAAAGTACCACCTTTAGTGATATGACTGCATAAGTGACAACTAAGGCAGGGGTAGGTACCTTTCCTGGCATTATCAGGAGGCCTGTCCCCTGACACCCGGTGGTGAAAAACCTTATCCCTGACAGTGGGGGCTCTCTTAAAAGACAAGAGAGGGGGGTAACGGAACTCGGGGATACGTGGAAATGCCCCTTGTAAAAGGTGCCAATGTTTGCGAATGGCCTTACCTATAGCTTCACTACAAGTATTAAAGGTAGACACAAATGGCATACGGTGTTGTTTTGGTTGTCTCTTACCCCGTCTATGTTGATTAGAAAGGGTATCAGAGGGGTATCCTCTTGCTCTAAACTTAGATCTAAGGGCCTCTTGTTGTTCCTCTCGTTTGATAGGGTCGGAAACGATTCTCGAAACACGGGTCATCTGGCCAGAAGGAATAGCATTCTTAATACCAATCGGATGAAAGCTATTAAAATGTAAAAGAGAGTTTCTATCAGTAGGTTTTACATAAAGTGTTGACTCTACCTTACCCAATGTACAGGTTATCCGGGTGTCAAGGAACACAGCCTCCTCCTTACTGCTATGCTCAGTAAATCTAATAGTTGGACATTTGGAATGAAGAGAACCAATAAATTCAATTAGGGTCGAATGTGGCCCCTCCCACAAGCAAAAAATATCATCTATATACCGCCACCAGCACTTGGCATGCTGGTGGAAAAGTGGGTGGGTATAAACAAAGCTTACTTCGTATAAACCCATAAATAAACCAGCATAGGAAGGGGCCACATTCGACCCCATGGCTGTCCCCCGTTGTTGTATATAGAAAGAACCCTGAAAGGAAAAATAGTTAAATCTCAAAATAACATTCAATAGTTCAATAATGAAATGACGTTGTGCACTGGATAAATCAGACTGTTGCATCAGGTACCACTCAACCGCCTCTACACCTTCATCATGTGGGATGGAGGTGTAGAGGCTCTCTACATCAAGGGTGACAAGCAATGCTCCCTCACCAAGCTCACCAATAGAGTGAAGCCTGTCGAGGAACATGCCGGTGTCCCTGATATATGAATCCACAGAAACCACAATAGGCTGCAGGATACGGTCAACATATTGTGCTAACGGCACGAACACAGAACCCACACCGGCCACAATGGGTCGCCCCGGTGGCCGGCGTGGGTTCTTATGTATTTTAGGAAGGGTGTAAAACGAGGGAGTCTTTGGCCTGTCCTGTTGGAGAAAAGCATATAAAGCATCATCAATAAGACCATTAGTTTTAGCTTTTTCTAATATGCATTTAATACGAGACTGTATCTGACTCAATGGATCCTCATCAATTCGCATATAAACATCCTGCTGGGATAACTGTGAAAGTATCTCTTGTTCGTAATACTCAGTGTCCAATACAACAACTGCCCCGCCTTTATCAGCGGGGCGGATAGTTATTTCTGTGCGTTGCCCTAGTTGAAGCAACGCCTGATGCTCAACTTTAGTTAAATTGAAATTAACCGTTCTAGAGTCATATTGTGATTCAATGAGATTCACTTCTTCCTTAACCCTGTCAATAAAAGTGTCAATGACAGGATGACTCGGGGGTAAGAAACTACTCTTATTTCGTAAGCCAGTCCCTGAAAGAGAAAGTGTGTTAGTATCTTCGGTAGTCCCTGAGTTTACACCTACAAAAGGATTAGAATCGAAAAAATGCTTAAGCTTGATGTTCCTAAAAAAACGAAACAGTTCCTGATCAATCAGAAAAAAATCGGGTGAATTGGTTGGGCTGAAAGATAGTCCATAATTAAGGACCCGTTCTTCCACCGCCGTCAAAGAATGACTTGAGATGTTAACGACTAATGTCGGACTTTCGGATCTCTCCTCTGCCGTAAAGTCATTTGCCCTCTGGCGTTTCCTACGTTGGTACCTTCTACCGCCCCTGCGTCTCCGCCCTCCCGGGCCATCGGGGACGCATCCCGAGATGACTGTAAAAAATCACTGGAGGAGTTGGCCTCAGAGGTGACTGGACGAGAACCCTTAGGTCTGGGTTTTAAAGGTTTACCAGGTCGTCTGTTCCTAACTGGAACCACCGGTCTCTGCCAGGCATACACATATCCTGTGGCATAATCAGCCAGATCCCTATGAAATTTGGATCTCTTAAGTTCTTCACCGGTCTTCCTGTAGGTCTCCATCCTCTTATTCAGGTCACCAACGTAAGCCTGAAATTCATCAGGGGGTAGGATATTTTTCAATTGCTCACCAATGATGTTAATCTTGTCGTCAATAGAAGGTAGTTCTTTCTGTATCCGAGCTACTGTACACGTCATGGCATCAAATGATGCTTTATTCCATATGCGCTCCCACGTGGAACAAAAGTCCGCATCATTAGGAAACAACATCGGATAGATTGGAGAGCGTACAGCTCGAGGAATCTTCTTATTGCGACAATACTCAACCAGAGTTTTGGCATGTAGATCCAGGTCCACTCGCCGTTTACGTAAGGCTTCCAATTCACGTTTGACTGACTTCACATCAGGTTCTTGTAAGAAAGTTGCTCCACCATCAGAGTTGGCAAAGATCCTGCTGGCTTGTTCAACAGTATAAGAGAAAGTAGCAGAGACAGTCTCATTAAAATTGTCTTCCATGGTGCAATCACTTCCACGGTACTTTTGATGCACAATTCACAAAAATGGAGAAGCACCCATGCAAGAAGACCTTTGTGTGCCTTAGCTCATGGTCACAGTACCTAGTGACCCAGTAACAAAAATTCCACGAAGCTGGCACCACCGAATGTAGTAAAAAGCTCTTTATTCAAACGTCATTAAAATGACATTCAGTCAATAATAAAAAATGTAGCAATGGCGACAGCCCGCTGTTTCGAACTTGACGTCCTTTGTCAAGCCATACTGCTATCACTAAACATAAAACACACCTCCTTTAAATAGTGGTCAGTTACACAATCAACCAATGAGTTTGAAATCGCAACAACCAATGAGAATGCCTGACAGGGGGTGAGGACCTGATGGGGAACTGCTCTAAATCATGCACTTTATTATTACCTGACTGCCCTGCACAGCAGTGATACGGCCAGTACGGTCCTGACCACTGCATTTCTATTTTTTGTATTTTGTATTTGTATGCGTTTTGCGTCTGTCTTTACTCTGTCTGTCTTTACACTGCCTATGCCATGTGTACCACAAATAATTCCGATTACAGCTCTTGCTGTACTTGGCGAAATAAAACTGATTCTGATCAGCTACTGATTGGGATGAAGCTAAATTCTTGGTTAAGGTTTCTCTTTAAAAACCCTTTATTCCAATAGAGTATGACACAGTGGTACAGACAGTGGGGGTTGTGCCTGACAGCTGTTTTGCAGGCTAGACCTGTTTTTTCAGAGGCAAAAACAAGTTCACGTTTTTTGCCTATGAAGAAGCAGGTCCTGCCAACGAAACAGCTGTCTGGCACCAGCTGCCCCCACTGTATGTACCACTGTGTCATGGCAGATAGGAATAAAAGGGTTGTTAAACAGCAGGGCCTTGCTACACTTCTGCAACACATCCAACTTAGATTTGCCAACGACTGGCCAATTTTACCACTTCCACGTAGTAGCGGGGCCAACAGATTTTGAATACTAACAGCAGATTGTGTAGGAGAGATCTCATACTTCATGTGGGTGGTGAAATTGAAATTGGCCAGTGATAAGCCAATAAAAATTGGATGTGTGTTAAGCTGCATCCGATTTCCCGGCTTTGTGCTCCAGCAGCTGCTACTATTGGTTTGCTGTCACTCTTTCTTGATTGGTCATTCTGTTCTGTACAATGCTCAGGTCTGGCTGGACACATCCGAGAGTCAGGAGGTAAGCCAATTTTAGCTGCTAGGAAAACATTTACTATTAAAAAAGGCAAAGAAGTTGTAGTTTCTGCTGATCAGTGCCACGCCTTCCATAGCCACATATTCCACAATGAGAATGCTAATGGTTACTTTGTTAGCTAGGTTGAAAAAAAAGAGGCTTCTGTCCACATTCAACTTCTAGAGCTTATCCATCTTGATCAAGATGAAGACGTTGTGAAGATAAGTATATTACACATGGATCACAGTATTACTATCCTATACTTCATTCCATAACTACATCCCGTGGTAATACATTCCACAGGCTCACCATTATAACGTCAAAGAGTCATTTTCTAAGAAAGTTGTAAATTCCCCTTTCCTCCATACACAGTTGATATCCTTTGTTGTACAGGGATTGCCAAGCCTTTACATGCGGATCCTTCATCTCTCCCTCTGCATGTTTCAAAAGCCAAGCATCATGATGCTTACCATTGCTTCCTACAGCCATACACTGTTACATGCAGAAGAACAGGAGGGAGGATTCCCCTTCCACTGGAAGAGATGATGCACTTTTCAGCAGCTTCTAGGTAGGAAGCGCCATTTCTTTGTTTAGCAAGAAAGGCCTGACATTTGTAATAGCTGAACTTTACATTTTAAGTTCAGCCATCCTATTAAGTGAAAATACTTTTAACAGCTACTCTCATTGCTCCCCTTTTAGTATTTATAATAAATGAGTATTTTTAAGTTCTTTTATAAAAAAAATAAGGCTTTTTTCCTTTATGTTTTTAGCCACTCCCCCCGTGACCTAATGTCGAGGCAATGTACCAGGTGCAATGCTAGTCATGCTTGGAGCTAATAAGCCTCCCTCACTGCAGGACCTCCCTGAAAGAAAAAGTAGGAGGGTTTCATCGAGAGACACACATGACACATGTAGCAGTGCCCTGGACAGCTCACAGAGGTATTCAGATACCCCCAGGAGCTGCTCTCCTAGATGATCAGGGCCACACGGGGGGGCAATTGACATGAGCCAACCAGCATATGGAGGTAAACGCCACCAGGCATAAAAATTATTATATCTGAAAGGTAAAATCAGAGCTAGGTCATCCACCAGGCAACATAGGCAGGTTCCTGGGGCCTAGTAGGTGTCAAGGGGCCCAAAAGCCACCTTCCCTGACCTCTCTCTACTACAGCTTACCAAAAAGTCCACAAGAGGGCCCTAAATCTACTACCTTGCCTAGGGCCCCATTACATCTTAATCCATCTCTGGGTAAAATGCTTCTATTGTTTAATTTTCATTAGAGAAGGGTTTCTCCCCCTAGCATAGTAAACATTATCACAAGTTCCCCTTGACAAATATATATTTAATCATAGGACATGATAATTGCTTCTAAACAATTTCCAAGCATTTACTATTGCTTTTAATTAGCTAAAATACTAATCTGATGTGCTTTAAATAAGATTTATCATTTTCTAAAACTCTAAATTTGTTATTCTTGGTTAAGTATATCAAGCCAGAGTACCCCGGGAACCATCAGAAGTAGCCCCTGGGGAACGTGTACTAAATGTTGAGAACATTTAATTCACTCTAAAAAGTTAGGTTTTTAAATCATGACACTAAAAATGAAAAAGTGCTTCTGACAGGAATACGTGTTATATCGGTGAGCTGGGCACAGGGTGGACTCAATGACGGCTCACCATGTTCAGCACCCTGTTGTAGCAAGGCGGAGGGAGAAGTCATTCAGGATCCAATGATTGACAAACTGAATTACCCTTGCACGGGGAGCACCCTATAGCATTACTGCTATAGCAACCCCCAGCTTCAGTGCTGAAACCACCTCCTTCATCTGACAGGCTATTCCAAAGCATTAAAGCCCTCCCTTCCTTTCATATTGCCGGGACAGAATCCGGCAAACTGGAGGAATAGCAGGTGTCCAGTAAAGGAGGAATTGCTAATGGCTGCCACCTGTATAACCCTAATTATGAAAAGATTAGGTTGAAAAGCATGCACTGAAATGCTCATAGGCTTGAAGGAGTGTTTATTTATCTTTGTATGTGTCAGAGTGGTGCAACTAAATATTTTTAATGTTTGGTTTGGGTCCTCTTTAAGTTAAAAAAAAGTCAAGCTGCATGGAAATTATAAGACTGCATTTAGCCAAAAACATCCCAGTCGGACTTGGACAGGCTTGTAACGGATTCTTTACACTTTCTTTCAGTGTGAGCTATAGTGGCCACAACCTAATCCAGCTCTGTAGGAGTTAATGATGCTCTAAATCAGTGAACAGGAGCATAGGCAGCACCCCTCCCATCCAAGCCAGAGAAAGTATATGAAAGAGAGAAGTGATGTAATAATGCTTTGAACACTAAATAAAGGAAGCTATGGGGGCTGCAATCTTCACTCCCTTTCAAAACATTTTACTAATCTAAGATCATCAAAGTCACTGACAATACAGATCAGGGGCCCTGACTCTAGTAACACCATCGGTTGCATGCTTGTTCCAGGCATTGGACAAAACACAGCTGAAGCCAAACACAGAGTGTGTAGGTGGCCGTTCATCAGGCGACGTGGCGGCCAATCGACCATACAATTCGATTATTATAATCGGAATCAGATGAAAATCGTTGCCGTCAAGCGAATGCCCGGCCGACAATGCGACCAATTTCGGGCTGAAACTGGTTGCATTAAACAGGGTGTAGGGCCGACTTGCTCAATGGGGTCCGCAGCGGTAGCGGGCGAGCGTATCCCCAGACGAGTGACGAATCCCCAGACACTGTCTACCCTAATATTTTACTGCGTCCCCTAGTGGACTTTATACATTACCTGCCCGCGGCCTCTGCTTTTTCTGGGCTCCCTCCGCAGTCCATACACATGCTACACGTGGTTGCCTAGTAAGGGCGCGTGGGTGACCAGGGCTGTGGAGTCGAAGTCGAGGAGTCGGAGCAATTTTGGGCACCCGGAGTCGTGGTTTCAGAAAATGAGGAGTCGGAGTCGCATGATTTTTGTACAAAATCCACAGCCCTGTTAAGTATTAGACTAAGGAGTCGGAGTCGAGGAGTCGGAGTCTGAGCAATTTTGGGTACCCGGAGTCGGAGTTGGAGTCGTGGTTTCAGAAACTGAGGAGTCGGAGTATTTTTGTACCGACTCCACAGCCCTGTGTGTGACGTCATATATGCGCCCAATGTTACTAAGCAACCAAGTGGGACGTGTATGTATGGATGGCAGAGGGAGCCTGGAGCAAGCAGAGGCCGCGGACAGGTAATGTATAGAGTACACTGGGCAACGAAGGGTACATTAAACATTGGGGTGACAGCATTGGGCCGGCAAGGCGGCATCACAAGGCCGATTCACAATCAACTTCAGCATGAAAGTGATTGGGAATCTGCTTGCTGTGTATGAGCAGCCGACAGATATGCCTCTTGGCCAAATCTGCACCTCATCGCTAGATGTGTGGGTACCTTGATAGTCAGGCAAAGACATTTTTCTCAGGGAAGTTAAGATAGCTAACCATGATGGAACACATACACACACAAAAAAGAAAAAAAATCTTGTACATTTTTTTTCTTGGTAGCCCAGGATGGGAATAATTAGAGCCAGATAACAGAGGTCTATGAGACCCAAGAGAATCCTAGACTAGTCGCACTGCAGTTTCCCTGGCAACAGATAATGTGCCAGGCATCTTGTATGCTGGCACTGGGAGGGAAGGGCTTTTCTCCGAGAGGGAGAGTAATTGGTGGTTGTCAGCAAGGTGCCAAACTACCACGTCCTTCATAGCCAAAGCTTTTAGCAACAGACATCCCACGGTTCAACCCTCCCAGCACTCTGAAGCAGAGTGGCCCTGAGTTCACAAAATCTTCCTCCAAAGCAAATATTCATGACCTTGCTGGAGAAGGATTCCTGAAAACGCTGCCTCGGCCACGAGACAAAAACATGAAGCTGCCTCCAGAAGCATCAATATTCTTCACCTAATGACCATGTAAGAAAACTATTTACAGACAACAGGGACAAAGCTAATATTTACATCCGTCTCTCAGCGGCAGGGAAAACATCTTCTCTGAACGGTCAGTGACAGGATGCAAACACAGCTAACACTTTTAAAGAGACAGTTACTATATTTTCTGTTCAAAGACCACTAATCGCCAAAAAAGCAGGCAGTTAAAACCTGACAGAACTGACAGGTTTTGGGCCAGTCCATCTCCTCATGGGGGGTTCTCAGGGTTTTTCTTTGTTTTCAACAGTATTTCCTGAACAGCAGTTGCGAAGTCTGACAAAATAGTGAGCAAGTAAGTAGGGAGGTTGGCTGGTATCTTACTATTTTGGCAGTTAAACTGCTGCTCGGGAAATGCTGTTGAAAACAAAGAAAACCCTGAGAATCCCCCATGAGGAGATAGACTGGCCCAAAACCTGTCGCTTCCGCCAGATTTTAACTGCCTACTTTTTTGCAATAGTGGTCCTTTAAAGCTGGATAAAACTGACAAAAACGGGTTTTCCTACTTTTTATTACCCACACAGTTATATTTGCATTTATGCACAAGTAATACAGGTAGTACCCAGTTAATGAACAAGATAGGGACTTCTGTCCATAAGTCGAAACACTGTGCGATCTCTGTCCCCTTTACCTCCTCTAGGTCTGGTCGGGGGCTACCTGTATTGTCCGTTTACAACTTACAAGTTCCCAAAGTACAGCTTATCTGCTCTGAAAGCTGCCATTGCATTTTATTGCATAGCTGCTCTATTTATATATTACAAAGAATCTAGTGATCATGCGTTTCTTTCTTCTCCTTAGCTGCAACTAAGTTTCAGCACTGCTAGGAATGTTTACTAATTGTGGCTGATAAGGACATGTAAGGACAATGTTTTCACCTCTTCAGCATTACCAATTGCAAAATCTCACTGTGCTCCTATGGGGACAAGTTGCCAGAGGGTAATGAAAAGGTCACTTCACTTTTAAGACAATATATAGGCAGAATCACTGCGCATCAATATTCCACTACAGAAGTTTTACCTTGTAAAACAATAATAAAATATGCACATAGTGCTAAGTTTTGGCTAAAACAAGCTAAAACTTGTACCCCGTGCCGCACGCCTGAGGGTAGTGCCACCACCTTGGGAAGGGTAAGAGTCAGGTTCCCCCTATGTGGCCCCACTCACCAGAAGTGTGTCTTGTGTCTATGCGAATCACAAAGAACCGGTCAGCCAAGTATGCACTTTGCTTCAATAAACGAGTATCCAAATTTATTGTGTAAAAACCAGCCAAACGGGATCGTATTGCACATGGAATGTTCTGGCCGCGGAACACAAGAGCACACGATACCTCGATCACCCAACTTCCTAGTATGAAGTTAGCGCGCGCCTCCGACTCCGGCGAAAAAAAGAAAGAAAAAGAAAAAAAGGAAGTACTCTACGCAAACAAGATTTAAAAAAACTATTCTAGATTTGAACCACCAAGGCTCATGAAAACAAGTAAGAATCGATGTACATGGTGAGGGGCTCAGTAGCTGAACTCCAAAACTAGAAGAAAAAAAAAAAAAAAACCATGGGAAACCAGGTGTGCCAATATAGTGTGGAACGTAAAGACACAGGGATAAGAAGCAATCAAAATGCTACTTACAAAAGTGAGATGCTAGAGAGGCAACCACAATAGAAAGCTTGTGGAAAATTCCACCCTCCACATGGATAGATCTGAGTTTTTCTATATGAAGTAGTCGGGGTCACTCTCCAAACAAAACAAGAACAAAAAAAATGAATACGTTCACATGGGAGGAACCTTAGCTAGGGAATATGTACTATAATGTCTGGGAGGAGGAGTCCCAGGGTATATAAGATCCTCAGATGAGGGATGGATTATAAAAGTAGTTTATTGGACACAAATTGCAACGCGTTTCGCGGCCTAACCTGCTTCTTCAGGTCAATATAACGGGTCTATTTATGTTCAGCGCGGGACATCTCGGTGCAGGGTTAAGCCAAAAACACAGCTCACCTTGTACCTGCATGAACTCCGGGCCTGCGCTGATTACTATTCCCCCTCCAAGTTGTAACAACTCGGTGGGACACGTAATTCGGGCATGAAACGATTGGCGCAGTGCTGTGCCAAAATCAGCTGGTTTGAATATAACCGTGTATAAGAAAAACATCTTAGACTGAGTACCTGTTCAGAGGGTAAGGGATGTGCAACGCGCTGTCATTTGTGTCCATTACCTTTATAATAATTCATCCCTCATCTCAGGTAAGACCACTTTTGTTACCAACAGCTTGCAAAAGCTTTATAAATCGTGGGGCGCCTCCCCCCACTTCTCGAAAGCAAGGCTGGCCAAAGATGCCTTGGACAAAAGCTGCAGAGACAGCAGCTAGGAGTGCTGGGTACACCTGGACAGATGTATTGGCTTTAGCTAATCTCAAGACATTCTCAGCTGCCCCACCATCCAGTGGAAGAAACAGGAAAGGAGGTCTAAGCAAGTTAGTTGTGGCTTTGCAGTTATTACCATAAGAGAGGCAATCAGAAACAGATGCATTCCATTACTGGTGCTACAACCTTTCCCAGCAATTCCTAGTACTGCTGCTTGTGTGAACCCGAATCCACAGAGAAAAGCATGTGATAAGCTGAGCAATTTGTAAAGCATAGATTTAAGGTCATCAATTCCTAATTTAACATGCATTCATGATCAGCAAATCCATCATCAACTTGGCAGGTAAATGAATAGTGGACAGGGATGATCTGCTAAGACGCCTTGTAAAAGGGGCTTCCATTCAATGTTTACGGTTCAAAAACATCAGCACAGCATTCCCGTGTTTACCTGCCTGAAACTAAAAAAAAAAGAGACCATTTCATTTATAGACTAGCATGAAGCATGTATGGGTGTATGCGCACACAATATAAATTATTTACATGGAATAAGATGTGGGCAGGAGCATCACACGCAGCCAAGTAGCTGACAGTGCACGGGAATACTTGAACAGTGTGTGGACAAAACTTTGTCAAATACAGACTGGAGATTAAGAATGTGGGGAATAAAGGTGGAAATACAATAGGCTATATTGCAGGCCGACTGACCTTCCTATCCGATCAATGTTTTTCAAGCATGTCCAATCGATCTTCTTGACCGATTTCAGCCCGTAATCGATTGAAAGAACATCTTGTTTGCAAGTGCTCGATCGGGTGCACGGTGGTAACAGCATTCGATTGTGTGGCATCAAAACACATGCATTGTGCCACAAGTGCTTGCTGTGAAGTTGGAGACAGTGGAGGAGGCCAGGAATCGCACCATTGAAGAGGTGAGATTTTATGGGACGGCCAGGCAGGCAGCAGTAGCCCAATTTCAGATAGATTTAATACAGACATCTATCGCAATCAGTCTGTGGCGTATGAGCAGCCAACAGATCCCTCTCTGATCAGATGTATGGGTACCTTAATCGGGATAAAAATATTTTGGGTCTTCCAGATACATACAGACAAGTGCTGGCCAATAAACTGCTTTCACTGGCAAGTGATAACAACATCATGAAGAAACAGTATGACAAGCTGTTGAAATAGAGTCTGAAAGGGGAACTACAGAGAATGCAAACACAAGCTAGACTGGTCCCAGTAGTGGCAGTAGAACTCAGAGCTGAGCTGGGAAAGTGGTTTTGTCACAAAAGCCTACCTAAATCTCCCGAGACCATTTAATAGGATAGCTTCTTTTGTGAACCAATGGGGTTGGAACAGAATATTCCAGGCAATGAATAGCAGGAGTGCTTGTGAGAAGGTCCAAGGGATGAGGGTCTGGATTGTGGATTGCTTGTTGGGCCAGTCATTGTATGTGTTGTTGGTCAGACAGACCAGGTAAAGCGACGAAGACAGACCTCCTACAAGCAAGTTTTGACAGCAGGGCGAAAGGTCACGTCGAGCTGGAGTCCGCAACAGAGGAGATTCTCAGGCACGTATGTAAAAACGGCAATGGGAAGTTTGGGTGCAGGGCAAAGCCGATAAACAGCTCACCCTGCTCCTGCAAAAATCCCGGCGGCATTAATAAGATTAACCAGGCCATCATGGACTCAGGGGAAAGACGTAATTCAGGTGCTAGCCATTTCTGGCAGCCGAATTACACTGTTTTAATAACAATTTGGGCATCGTCTTTTGACAGCACCCAAATTACCGTCTGAGCACTGCCAGAGTCATAATTCACATAACGGCGTTTGGTTGCCCATATGACTGACCCAGAGCCCAGTCTGTAACACCTGCGCAAGCTCCTGCCTAACACAAAACTACAATACACCCTGCAGGTAGATGTAGCATACACTCTGACAGGTAGTTAATCCACCAGGCAGGACCTGATAATTCTTGACAATGCAGTATGGGCACAGTGGAGATGAACGTGAAAGACCAATACAAAGTGGTGTACACGTGAGAAGTGGAACGAAAATCATACATGATTACAGACAAAAAAAAACAAAAAAAAAAAAAACTCCAAAGTGCGTATTTATTCAGCCCCTTTGGTCTGAGTGCAGTCAGTTGCCCACAGGCATTGCCTGATGAGTGCTAATGACTAAATAGAGTGCACCTGTGTGTAATCTAATGTCATTACAAATACAACTGCTCTGTGATGGCCTCAGAGGTTGTCTAAGAGAATATTGGGAGCAACAACACCATGAAGTCCGAAGAACACACCAGACAGGTCAGGGATCAAGTTATTGAGAAATTTAAAGGAGGCTTAGGCTACAAAAAGATTTCCAAAGCCTTGAACATCCCACGGATCACTGTTCAAGTGATCATTCAGAGATGGAAGGCGTATGGCACAACTGTAAACCTACCAAGACAAGGCCTTCCACCTAAACTCACAGGCCGAACAAGGAGAGCACTGATCAGAATGCAGTCAAGAGGCCTACAGCTCAGGTAGGGCAATCTGTCCATAGGACAACTATTAGTCGTGCACTGCACAAAGTTGGCCTTTATGGAAGAGTGGCAAGAAGAAACCCACAGTTAACAGAAAAGCATAAGAAGTCCTGTTTGCAGTTTGCCACAAGCCATGTGGGGGACAAAGCAAACATGTGGAAGAAGGTGCTCTGGTCAGATGAGACCAAAATGGAACTTTTTGGCCAAAATGCAAAACGCTGTGTGGTGGAAAACTAACACTGCACATCACTCTGAACACACCATCCCTACTGTCAAATATGGTGGTGGCAGCATCATGCTCTGGGGGTGCTTCTCTTCAGCAGGGACAGGGAAGCTGGTCAGAGTTGATGGGAAGATGGATGGAGCCAAATACAGGGCAATCTTGGAAGAAAACCTCTTGGAGTCTGCAAAAGACTTGAGACTGGGGCGGAGGTTCACCTTCCAGCAGAAAAACGACCCTTAACATAAAGCCAGGGCAACAATGGAATGGTTTAAAGCAAAACATGTCAATGTGTTAGAATGGCCCAGTCAAAGTCCAGATCTAAATCCAATCGAGAAACTGTGGCAAGATCTGAAGACTGCTGTTCACAAACACTGTCCATCTAATCTGACTGAGCTGGAGCTGTTTTGCAAAGAAGAATGGGCAAGGATTTCAGTCTCTAGATGTGCAAAGCTGGTAGAGACATACCCTAAAAGACTGGCAGCTGTAATTGCAGCAAAAAGGTGGTTCTACAAAGTATTGACTCAGGGGGCTGAATAATTACACACCCCACTTTGCAGTTATTTTTTTTAAATACTTGGAATCATGTATGATTTTCGTTTTTGTTCCACTTCTCAAGTGTACACCACTTTGTATTGGTCGTTCACATGGAATTCCCAAAAAATTGATTCAAGTTTGTGGCAGTAATATGACAAAATATGCAAAACTTCAAGGGGGCCGAATACTTTTGGAGAGAGAGAGAGAGAGAGAGAGAGAGAGAGAGAGAGAGAGAGAGAGAGAGAGAAAAGAGTGAGTGAGTGTGTGTGACCTGAGGCCTAGTGGATGAGGCTATCCAGGCGACTGAATCAAGTGGCAGAGGTGCCAGGAGTCCCTGGTGGCAATGAGGTAGTCCAGATAGGATCTTCCAGAGATAGCGTAGTCAAACAAGCCGAAGTCAGTCCAGGCAGAGTTCATGCAAATCTGTGTCCAAGCAAAGGTCAATCCAGACGGCAAGGCAAAGCGTAGTCAAGGTACAAGGCAAGGTTGGAAACAGGAATCCAGTAGAGATAAGCGTGGTCAGGATACAAGGCAATAGCAGGGCTGTGGAGTCGGTCCAAAAATCCACCGACTCCGACTCCTCAGTTTAGGATTCCACCGACTCCGACTCCTCAACTCAGACTCCTCTAATTTGCATATTACAATTTTGTTGATTAAAAGTATGCAACATGAAATTCGTCTCTTAAATGCCAACGCTTAGGAATTTTACAAGACAACTGAAGTGAGAAGGATATGTAGACTACTATATTTATTCCCTTTAGACAAAACTAGTCCTTGGTAAGAGTACTTGTAAAAGGTACAAACCGGAACAAAGAACATCTATCAGGCCCTAGGCAATGTAAGTGTGGGTACATGTAAGAATGATGTGCAGGTACTCTGCAGGGGAATGTGGAGATGGTAAACAGACAACACCTCTGTGTTCAATGTGCACAACATTCTCAGTGGATTCCCTGCAGCTCTGTGGAGAGTGCATATGTAGAGTATAGTACTACTGTGTAACAAAGTAAACCTGAGACAGATGAAATTAAAGTTTTATACATACCTGGGCCTTCCTCCAGCCGCCTTCAGGATAATCAGTCCCTCGTTGTCCTCCACCACCACCTGGATCTTCTGCTATGAGTCCAGATACTTGAGCCAGTCAGGCGTAGTGCGCATGCAAGCACTCCGCCGCCAGGAGCATACTACACCTGTGCAGCACTATTGCGCAGGTGCAGAATTTTCCTGGCTGTGGGAGCGGCATGCGGCCGGACAGCGCTGACTGGCTGAATTACCAGGACTCATAGCAAAAGATCCGGGTGGTGGAGAACAGCGAGGGACTGATTAGCCTGAAGGGGGCTGGAGGAAGCCCCAGGTATGTATAAAAGTTTACTTTTCATCCGTCTCAGTTACCCTTTCATTTGTAGTCACCAAACCAAATTTTAACAACAGATCCAAATTATTTGATTTCATCAGCAAAGGGAGTGCATACATTTGCATAAATCAGCATCAATGCAGAATTATTTCCATCTCGTTGACCATCTCTATTAGTGACACAGCTACACATCAGGCTTTATTCTTACAGCATAGATGTTATTTAGTATATATAAGAGATTCCTGTGTACACATCATATATACAGTCACAATCAGATGTGTATATCTGACCTTAAAAATACGGGGACTGCTTTATTGAAGCAGCACAAGTAACTAATTTTGATTGGTTTATGTCATTTTTGTGGACTAAGCACAGCTATTACTGTATATATACTGTATATATACATTATTTTTAATGACTATTATATGAGAAATAGAACATTTTATCATATTTTCTATTTTAATTACAGTTACAAATTCATTAGGAGTCGGAGCATTTTTTCCCGACTCCGACTCAGACTCCAGGCACCCAAAATTGCCTGACTCCACGTCTCGGACTCCACAGCCCTGGGCAATAGTCTGCAACAAGAATCCAATGAGACTGTGAGCGCTACCCAGCAACAAGCCAAAGCTAATGCTATCACGGGCGATGACTGGGGGCGCTCACCAGGTTTAAACACTAGACCTAACCAATCAACAAAAGCAGATTTGAAAGCAAACCAATAGCAATCCAGCGTGTCAGCTGGATCAGCTGACATGCAATCATGAACGCGAGTCACTGCTTACATCTGCGAATCGCGTATTGAACGCGTCCTCCGCCTATCCAATGAGAACTGAGAAGCCTTCTGCGTTCCACTGACGTCAGAGGCTTGCTGAGACCCGGAAGTTGGATCTGCAGCCCGAGTCTCAGCATTCCGCCGCTGACGAGATCCAGCGGATCTTACACTCGAATTCTCAGACAAGCAGAGGTCAGCTACAAGGTAGGTTCTCAGATAAGCAAGGGCCAGAAAAAGGCGGGTAGCTGTACTAGGCAAAAAAGATGGGTTCTCAGACAGGCCAGTATAAGAATCAGACAGGAAACTGAGGTGACAAATCAAGTCAGAGAATTCCCTTACAGGAACTAGCTGCTAAAATAATACAGCAATCAGTGAGTGGTTCTCCCTGGGATTAAATTGTCCCTTCGGCATAAAAAGAAAACGTACACTTGCCTTCATGTTCCCCCGTGAACACACACCCGTGCCGGTTTCTTGCAACACAGATGCATGCAGAATGTGCACAAACAATCATGTGCATTTGCGTATACTTCCATTCATAGACGCATGTACAATTATTATTTATTGGAAATATATAGCGCCAACATATTACGCAGCGCTGTACAATGCATAAGATTTCAGACAATGATAACAGGTGTGACCTACGACACATTACAGGTAATAAGCAATAAGATACAACAACACAATACAGGTAATAAGCAATAATATACACCACAATACAGGTAGTAATACAATGCCAGATCATATACTGGAGTGGTAGTCCCAATAATAGAAGTTCACATTATTCTGGGTAGGGTGCAAATCAAGTATGATAACAACAGGAGAGGGCACAGCCAAAGGCTTACAATCTAGAGAGAGGGGGTGGTGACACAAAAGGAGGAGGACTGTGTCGAGAGGTTCTCGGCAGAGAGTTTAGGGCGGTGTTGAGGTGGGGTAGGCCTCCTTGAAGAAGTGAATTTTGAGGGCTTGTTTGAAGGTGTTGAAGGAGGGGGCAAGCCTGATGGGTAGTGGGAGAGAGTTCTCCCCAATGTCTATGGGCACATCTTAATGATGTGCACATAGACATCCATACAAACCAGCTACCGGACCCGGGCAGGTGAGCGACCATGACAGGCTCCAAAAGATCCCAGAAACATCATCAGCTCTCTCAGACCAGAATTGTGCAGTACTGAGCAGAATTCTCACAGTCAACAAGAAGGAAAAATGCATACAAATAATTATCTAGATTATCTTCAAATGACTTTTTATGGCAGTACAGGAAGTTAAATCCAAGTTACTACTAAAAGACCCTCAATTACAACCTCAGGTGTATGTAGGAGGTGCCTGGCCAATGATGCCCAGTATCTTCATATGTGGTGGGTTTTTTTTTTTTTTTTTTTTTTTTTTTTAAAATCGGGGTATTTTGGGTAGACTTAGAAACCTTCCTCAGTAAAGGTGCCCATACACTCGTCAGATTGGCAGCAGATAGATAAGAAATGCATCTGATGATCTATCTGATGCGTTTTTAGAACATTTTTTACCAGTATAGAATTCCAATAGATTTCAGTTTGAAATCTATTGAAATTCTATCTGATGGCATTTTTTTGCCATCAGATTTCCATTAAGGCCAATGCAAACTGATAAGCAATCTCATCAGATCGACCTAAATTTTCCACCCTGCAAGTTCGATGGAAATCCATCGAAATCGATCGAAATCGGCCGTCGATCGGTCGATTGGCCAACCGATTTGCAATCGATCGATCGATCGGGATCGATCGGTCGGCCAGAAAATCGGCTGAGTGTATGGGCTGCTTAACAACCGAGAGGACCAGTATCAGGTTGACTGACCATGGTGACCTTTGGGTAACACCTACTGAAATAGAAAGCCTTGACACCCTTAGCCAATCTCAGTTTAATGATAGCTAGGAGGAATAGCCTGGGCAAATTCTATGCAGGCGACACTGACAGAGTGGCAAACAGAGATCTTGAATCTGTGATAGAACTGGATTGTTTAGAAGAGATAACCCACACAAATGACAGATTAAATTATATTAAAAGGGAATGAGAGGATTTGAATAGATCCATATAAAAGGAAGAAGACGCAGAGGTACAAGAAAGACAGAAAAATTACAATTAGAAATAGGAAGGGGACGGTTAAAGGCGGTTTCTCTCCATCCGTAGAATGAAGAAGGATGTGTGTTAGAATGAATGTGTGTGCAGTTCTCATTTTTGCTCTGTTTTTCTTTGTTTTGATTTTGGTTTTTTCCTGCAGTTTCTTTTTCTTCCTCTTGTCTTTCTATTTTTAGTCACAAATCGATATATAATAAAGGCGAGCAGACGATGATGCAAATTTAGGCCTTAAAGAGACACTGAAGCGAAAAAAAAAAATATGATATAATGAATCGGTTGTGTACTATGAATAATTTCTAGAAGATTAACAGCAAAGAAAATATTCTCATACTTTTATTTTCAGGTATATAGTGTTTTTCCTAACATTGGATTATTCTATAATATGTGCAGATTACACAACACTCAGCATTTAAAATGAGTCTTTCAGAGCAGTCTGTGAAGTAATGAACTCTCCTCTAGCAGAGAAAAAGTAAACAGTCCACTTACAGTTGAGATAATAAAAGTCAGATAACAGCCCTCTCCACGACTAACTTAGTCGGAGAGCTTAATGGCTTGTTTGCATAGAGATAACAACTGGAGTTTCTCAACTCTTCCTGTACTGGAAACAATTAGACTGATGTATCTGATCTTAATGTTTTATTTCTTAGCTGTACTACACATACAAATCATAATATATTTTTTTTTCGCTTCAGTGTCTCTTTAAAGGGAACCTGAAGCGGGTAAAATAATTTAAAATAAACACGACGTAGCTGCAAATGAATATTACATACTGACTTCACCGTCCGTTCCTCTCAGAAGCTCACCATTTTCTTCTTACAGTTATCACTTCCAGTTCTGACAATATTTTGTCAGAACTGAAATATACCAGTTGCTGTCAGTTGTATATCAGCAGCTGTCAGTTACAAGTGAATGTGCAAGGTAATGTCCATGTTTTCCTATGGCTCAAGTAGCAGATATTACAGTTTAACAGTGTGCTGACCAGAAAGCTGTTATGGGGTAATGGCCATTTTTAAAATGGAGGACAGAGAATTCCATTGATCACAGTGGACAAATGGGATGCAGGAGAGGAGAGGAGAAAGAGCTTGAGGAGTAGGCTACACAGGAGGTAAGTATGACCTGTGTATGGTTATTTTGACTTTTTATTTTCAGTTCAGGCTCTCTTTAAGCCACAGGAGCACAGCGATGAAGTGCATATTGTGGGCTACGTAATAAAGAAAAAAAGCTTAAATGACACTGAAGCAAAAAAACAAACAAACAAAAAAAAAACCACAACTTAGGATATAATGACTTGTATGTGTAGTATGGATAATTAGGTAGCATGGTGGCGTATTGCTTAGCACTCTCGCCTTGCAGCACTGGGTCCCCGTTTTTAATCCCAGCCAGGTCAACATCTGCAAGGAGTTTGTATCTTCTCCTCGTGTTTGTGCGAGTTTCCTCCGGTTTTCTCCCACATCCCAAAAACATACAGATAGGTTAATTGGCTTCCCTCTAAATTGGCCCTAGACTATGATACATGCACTACACAATACACACGTAGACATATGACTATGGTAGGGATTAGATTGTGAGCCCCTCTGAGGGACAGTTAGTGACAAGATAATATACTCTGTACAGCGCTGCAGATGTCAGCGCTATACACATAAATAAAAAAACATTAATAGAGCATTAGTATGAAAAAGAGTCATTTTTATTTTCAGATATATAAAAAAAAATTCATAACATTGCATCATTCTATCATATTTGTAATTTACAAACTACACTCTGCATTTTAAACTATGAATCAAAGCAGGGCTAATGACCCTTTGAACGTCCCTGCAGTAAAAATGTTATCTGAAGCTGCCCGTCACTGTTTCTTTGAAGTATTAAGCCTCATCTACACGTGTAGATGAGGCGGCGATCCGGCGGCTCGATTAGCCGTCGGATCGCCTCTTCCGCGTGCCCGCCGCGTCCCCGCTCCAGATTTGATTCCCCGTTCGTCCCCGCCGGCGCCGCTTATCTTCCGCTCGATTCCCTGCCACTGTCCCTTCGCGGGGAGCGAGCAGGGAATCGGCGGTGGGGAGATCCATCCTGTCGGATCTTATCAATTTAAGGAACATTGTCGCCGCATCT
This sequence comes from Hyperolius riggenbachi, assembly GCF_040937935.1. NCBI lineage: Eukaryota > Metazoa > Chordata > Amphibia > Anura > Hyperoliidae > Hyperolius > Hyperolius riggenbachi. The sequence goes on along the minus strand of NC_090652.1, from coordinate 99,636,428 downwards.
ACGCGTGTAGATGCGGCTTTAGGGCCAGTGCACACCAAAAACCTCTAGCAGATCTGCTAATGCTAGGTTTATGAAGTAGATTTTCAGAGCGATTATAGGCATGTTTAGAGAGGGTTTCAACAATCATTGTTGCCAATTTCGGGGTGTCATAGCGCAGAGGCGGGGGGCAGAGAGTGGCATGGGGGGACACAGAGGAATGTCCTGCAGCAGGGAATATGCCTGGGTTTCATCTGCCCCCCCCCCCACCACCACCTTGGGTACTCTTCCTGTACTGGAAACAATATGATACTCATATCCGTGCTACTAATGTCCTATTTCTTAGCTGTAATACACATACTAGTCATTATCATGAGTTTATTTTCACTTCAGATTCCCTTTAAATCTGAAGAAAAATATCCTAGTTACTGCCTCCTAATGCATATAAGTCTAGTGAAGGAAAAACATGGCAACAATAGGATATTGAAGATTTTCTTAGAAATATTTGTCTCCTTCCCAGTAGAGTTCAGCCTTTTGTGAACTCATTTCAGCAATCATGGATGACTTCCTGACAATCTATTTTTGAAGCATATGAGTAAATTAAAGTTGTCTGAATGGCAATCAGGAAGCGCCAAGACAGTAACCTCTGTTTCACTTCGCAGTCCCCCCTCCAGCCTCCCAAGAAGCAGGAGCCAACAAAAATATACAGAGGGCAGCTGCGTGTAAACTAGGGAAGAAAAGGCGAGCAGAGGCAGCTGGGGCGCCCCTCTCCTCTGAAAGGGGACGCATGAGAGGAAATAGATGTTACCCACACTAGCTGCTGCCAAGCCTGATCATTATATTTAGTGCAGGCTTACAAAACAGATAAGGTGACTGGTGGCTATGCGGAACACAGAAAGAGCTACTCCTGCCAAGCTGAAGGAAGTCTTTCCTTTAAAGCAGGGGTCTCAAACTCGCGGCCCGCGGGCCATTTGCGGCCCGCGATACAATATTTTGTGGCCCCAGGGCCCCAGAGCTTGTAGGGGCCCCCAGTGGCTACAAGAGGAAAAAAAAATTTTTCAAATCGGCCTTATAGTTTTTGAGAAAATCGATTTTAAAGTTGCAAAGGAAAAAAATACACATTTAAAAACCCGCCGACTTTAATGGTTAATAGCAAATCCACCTTAAATGCTAGAAACCCTAAATTCGCAGGATATGTTAAGGAGATCATTAGGAATAAGAGGAAAAAACTATTTTTCAAAAAGACCTTATAGTTTTTGAGAAAATCGATTTTAAAGTTTCGAAGGAAAATAGTATACTTTTAAATGCGGTAAATGTCACTTTTAGTAGCAAGCCTAACGGTAGTTTAATTTTACATGTAACAAAAGAAAGAGCAATACATTTCCTGACAGAGTTTCCAGGGGGTCCATACGCAGCCGAAGCGCTTTGGCCAGGGATCGCTATACAGCCGTAATATGGCTGTATGAAGATTCCTGGCATTTTTTCCTATTTTCCCAATTTTTTTTTTTATGTTTAGGGTGGGCGGGCAGAGGCGGCGATCCGCCGCGATTGACGTCAGGAGGGGCAGAGCTGAAGCTGAAAGCTCTGCCCCTTCCAGGAAATGCCGGCGGATTGCCCCCGGGGCGATTTGGGGGCTCTGCAGCCCTCGTTTTGCGGCGGGGACAGGTGAACTCCCTTATGCGGCCCAGCCTCATCCTGACTTTGCCTCCTGCGGCCCCCGGGTAAATTGAGTTTGAGACCCCTGCTTTAAAGGGAGCCTTAACAAAGGGTAAAAAAAAAGAAGTTTCACTTACCTGTGGCTTCTACCAGCCCCCTGCAGTCGCCCTGTTCCTGCACCGTCCTGGAACAATCCTCTGGTCCCCTGCAGCGGCTAAGTTTCATTCTCGGCCACTGGCCAGTCCCCGAGACACTGCGCATCCTCACTCACATCTATCGCCCACAGAGATTTATTGGCGACGTGAGCGAGGACGCCTGGCTGTGCAGGCTCAGAGGCTCGTAGCCGCTACGGGGAACTAGAGCATCATTCCAGGATGGCGTGGGCACAGAGCGGCTGCAGGGGGCTGGTAAAATCCCTATTTAAAGTGAAACTCTTCCCCCCCCCCCCTTTAAATTAAAGTTTACAGCACAAAAACAGTATACCAAGTTTAAGACGGGTAGTACAACTTGACAAAGGTGGAGGACTTGACATCACCGGCATTAGCCAATCCCCGTTGATACCGGATAATGGGGGGTTTTACCATATTTACCTGAATGATTACCAACTATCATACTAGCTAGGGAAAAGCAGGAGGCCAGAATGTGAACATGCTACAACAGGAAAGGCAGAAATCTAAACTGATGAGAAAGTAAGCAAGCATGAGGGTATCAGATCTACACAAAAACGGAAGAATGTGAAGTCTAAGTATTGACATGTTTGAGCTGGAGGTGTGGGTGGCATCTGTATGTACACAATGCCTGGAGGAACGACATCTGCACTTCTCATGCTAAACCTCTGCATTACACTCAGAGAGGACTAAACTCATTAGACCCACTGGGGTTAGCGCTGTGCTGCTTCTGACAGGGACATAATGGTGAGCTTCTGTGTGTCATGCGGTTTATGAGGCAATTGGCCACACATGTGAGCAAACACTGCTTTATTGTGGGGTGAAAGGAAGCGCTTGAGGAAAGCCGCACAAACACAACCGGCCCGACAGCAATAAATTTCACAACCGCAACATAAAAAGCCCTGTAACTCTCCAGGAAGTGACAGTGATTTATTACATATCATACAACCTAATCCAGACATTAACGCTGCATATACACGGCTAAGGGGTTTCCAAAATGATACAGCATCTCAAATGATCTCCTTTACCCTTTATAAGTGAAAGACAAAAAGGGCAGGCATTCCTTCATTCACTACGGGCCTGTACTGTACTGGGACAAGTTAAAGCACACCTGAAGCGAAAATAAACGTATGAGATAATGAATTGTATATGTAGTACAGCTAAGAAAAAGAACATTAGTAGAAAAGAAAAACCTCATATTGTTTTCTAAAATTCTTTATATTGACATAATAGTATAAACTACATTTTTTGGTTGTTTTCAATGTGCTTTTAAACTACATATAACAGTTTACACAATACTGTAACAGTTAACAACAATATGTAATAAAGAAACAGTATTTTGTACACAGAGACAACTTTGTATCTCTAAAACGTAACTCCAGTCAGTTGTAAGTAGGGGACTGTTTAAAGCGGGATTGTCAGCCATAAAATCAAACTCCATTTACCCACTGCACTGTTTATTATGCAATCTACAACCTGACCCTGCATTGCAAGCATTCCAATATAGTCATAAATGTTTCTGCTGTAATACATTTTAGCTCAGTCAGCCTGGCTCTACTGCCTAGGAGATGGAAACTTGTCATCTCCCCTTCCACATTCCTGCTCTTCACTGCTTGGCTGAGGGCAGTTCAGTGTGACAGGGGGCTAAGAAGGGATATACACCTCACCCCTCTGCAAAAGCTGCTGAAATCCAATCTATGCTGTGCTCACATGTGTTTACAAAGCAGGCTAGATAGTATAGTGTAGTTTCTAGGAGGCAAAATAATTAGTAAGGGTGGAAATTGCATCAGGATTGGCTTCATTCAGAGGCAGTAAAATGGAAAATGCCTGAAACAGTTTTCTCTTTATTTACTTTATAAACTTCACTGAAATCAATACATGGACAGTACAATACACATTATGTAAGTAGAACAAGCATTTATCTTCTTACATATGTGGGGGATTCCTGGGCTAGTATGGCTTTCCCTACTGCTTTAAAATACACTGCAAAAGTGGTTTTTAGTTTTCTGTGTGTAACTGGGCACAAAACAGATTTCTGGAGTTCTGCCCAGGGCTGTGGAGTCAGAGCAATTTTGGGTACCTGTCGGAGTCAGTTGTTTCAATAAAGTGAGGCGTCGGGAGTCGGATGATTTTTGAACCAAATCCATAGCCTTTGTAAACATTAGACTAATGAGTCGGAGTCGAGGAGTCTGAGGTTTTATAAACTGAGGCGTCAGAGTCTTAAGATTTTTGTACCAACTCCACAGCCCTGGTTCTGCCTGCTGTATGTGTTCGGCAATCACTTTCTTCTTTGCAAGATTCCATATGCAAGAAGGAGACTAATGAAATAAATCTGAGCTGTGTGGCCTTTACAGGAACACCGTCTGTTAAGTGCTCAGCCACAAATCATTGATTTATGGGGAAATACGAAGCCTCGGGAGTGGCACAACAAAAAAAGAAAATCCAATTCGGAGAGCAGCAAGCACAGCTTTCAGGTTTGGCTTCTTTGTCAGCTGTGTGCATTGACTCAACTTGTTTCTCCTCATGAATATGCTTATCTCGCACAACAACATGGAACACTATGTTCTGACAGACTCACATTCATGAAGGCCACATCTGAAGGGTGTTTTCCCATCATCCTTTCAGGTGCTGAAAGTGAACCAGCGATCACTGTACAAATACTAAACCACCAGAGGAAAATAACTCATCTTCAGGCACAACTGTTACCTAGTCCACAGATGGCATTCAGTAGAAAAGCTTGTTTTATCTGGGAATAAGCTCCTTGATTATCCAATATCCAAAGACGAAGTATGCACAGTTATGCAAGTATTCAAATCCACTAAATTGTTTCAGACGGGGATGTGGAGTCGGAGCAATTTTTGGGTATCTGGAGTCAGAGGTTTCATAAACTGAGGAGTCGGAATTGGATGATTTTGATTTTTGTACCCGCTCCATAGCCCTTAATGGCTGTAGAGTTGAGGAGCCGGAGTAATTTTGGGTAGCTAGAGTTAGAGTCAGTGGTTTCTTAAACTGAGGACTGGTGCACACCAGAGCGGTTCTGAAGCGTTTTTTTATAACACTTGCAGGGGGAAAACCACTTGGCTAATGAAAGTGAATGGGATGGTGCACACCAGAGCAGTTCGTTTTTTCCACAAACGCAAACTTAGGGGCTGTAACATTTTTTAGATTTCTGAGGAGTTTCTGCCTCAATGTTAAGTATAGGAAAGTGGAAAACCGCTCTGAAAAACACCAGATCAGAGCGGTTTTCCAGGGGTTTTTGTTACAGTAGCTTTAAAGTAACAGCTTTACTGCAACAATATTTGTAATATGCTACACAAAAACGCTCCAAAAAACGCTAGGCATGTTTAGAAAACGTCTCTAAACATGCCTAGAATCGCTCTGCGATCTGCTTCAAAAACCTCTAGCGTTTTGCAGATCTGCTAGAGGTTTTTGGTGTGCACTGGGCCTCTGTCGGATAATTTTGGTACCTACTCCTCAGCCCTGCTTCCAGGGTACATTTCCACTATGAGCCGCGGCAGTTTCAGATTCCGCTGCAAACCTGCAGCCCAAGTTACTAAGGCGTGCCATGTACAGCTATAGGGATTCGGCAGCGTCCTGCATAAACCTGCAGCATAGAGGATTAGCTCCGCAGGGCGATCTGGAGGCAAATCACTAGACAAGCAGCGATTCCCGGTCCCACTCGTATGCGGGGCAAAGCTGTAGATTTAGGCTAGAAATTGGGCATAGTGAAAATGGTCCTTTAAAAAGTGTACCATAGACCATATAAAAGAAAGAATTGATACTTACCCAGTGCTTCCTCCAGCGCCATAAGCACGTGCGAGTCCCTCAACGTCCACCCACGCATGCGCAGAAGACCCCGACTGGAATAAAAGCTATATTTTACCTGATGTGCACGACCGCTTATCCTTGAACAGACCCCGACTGATGCGACTGAACTAGTTACCAAGGCCGATTGCGGCTGAATGGCAGACCGCGGGAGGACAGCAAGAGACTCACGTGCTTATGGGGCTGGAGGAAGCCTCGGGTAAGTACTGATTCTTTCTATTTGGTCGCTGGTTTATTTTACGGCTAATACGCAACTCACTTAAGTTTATTTATTCCTTGATCGAACATTTAATATCCTATCACAGAGCAAGGGCTAGTGCTCAGTGATTCAGTTGCGTTCCAGAATAATTCTGCATGTCAACTTAATGCTCATATAATTCACAGTACTGCGTTGTAACGGATCACGTTATTCTAACACACTGCATGCAGGCTCTGAAATAATGTCTATATCCATCTCCATAGCGTTCCATACCATTCCCAATACATTGATTTCCAATGGGAACAATCACTCAAAATTATTGCCCAAAGATCACCTTGTGTGTACAAGCCTTGGCGGCCTATCGACCATCCATTTCAATTATAATCAAATTGCATGAAAAAAATCGGTGCCGCCAAGAGCATGCCCGATTGTCGATCCAACCAACTGGTGGCATGTATGGATTGGACATGCTGTTAGATGTCAGGCAAACATGCTCAATTGGGTGCCTTTTATGGTTTCTGCCTTTTATGTAAATGAATTGCTTTTATTAGTATTATGGTTATGGTTTTCAAAAGTATTAACTAACACACCGTGTTCTATTTGTATGTGCAGTATTTATTCTGTATGTTCTCTATTTTCCAGGCTCAACCCCCCTGCTGTATGATCGGGAAGGATGGATGGGTGTCTGCTAGCACTGTCCAGAACGTCTGGTGGGCAGCGGTATCCAGGTAACCACCTCCCGATTTGCAATACGCGCTGTGCCCACGAAGCTTCCCAACGTGACCATCCATCGAGTGCATGGATTTGGCAAAAGCCCGGACAGCTGATTGGCTCTGCAGGCCAGGTGACGTACCCAGAAGGGGCGTGGCTTCCTTCTCAGGGGCTTGGCAGTCCGGTGGGCGGCTTCTATCTGCAATTACGGTGGGTAAGTGCTAATACAGTATTACACTGCTACTATTTAAAGGGAACCTTAACTGAGAGGGATATGGATGTTGCCTTTTTTTATTATTTCAAAGTTTTATTGAAATTTTTGGTTTTTGACAAACAGTGCATAAAAGAAAAAACATCATGGCAAGAACAAGGGAAACGCTTCATACAGATAGGCTCATCATACAAACATTGCACAGTAGGAGGGGGGGATGTAGGGTCATCCGTGATACTTGTAATAATTATTGACCAACTTGCTTGGAGAAAACGAGGTATCACTGCCTGGAGGTTATGCTGAGCCCTCAGGGGATTTAGTCCAGCTACCTGGGGCTTGCTGAAGGAAATGTAGGGGCAGGGGGAGACCCAAGTCAATATTGGGTCTTTCTAATTTCGGTCCTGAGAGCCTGCCGTCTAGTGATAGGCAAGCAAGACAGGAAGGATTATAGCCAGTAGGGGGTGGTTAAGATATGGGGAGGAGAGAGAAAAAAAAAAGGGAGGAATAGGAAAGAGAAAGGGGGGAAAGATAAGCGAGAAGGAAGAGGAGGTAAGAGCAGAAGGAAGATGAAGAGGAGGAAGAGGAGGTAGAGGAGGGGTCCACCTTACAGCCTAGAGATAAGAGATGCCTCTAGATTTGGATGTTCCAAGCGAATCCAAGGATCCCAGATTTTTTCAAACTTTTTATGGTGTCTTTAAGAATACTGGTTAACTTCTCGTTCACCATTATCCTATTGATTCTAGATTTCACTTCAGTGATAGAGACCGAGGGCTTTTTCCAATTTCGTGCAATTGTCATGGTAGCTGCTGAGAGAACTATGGAGGCTAATTTGTTTCGTGTTAATGTTAAACCTTCTATCTTTTCATGTAGTAAGGCTTGCCATGGGTTTCTAGAGATAGGTTTATGGAAAAGGGAGGAGAGTATCTTATATACTTGGCACCAAAATCTCATAAGTCTTGGACAAGTCCACCAAGTGTGCAACATGTCACCAAGTACCCTGCAGCCCCGGAAGCAGTACGGGTTAGCGGATGGGAATACCTTAGCTATGCGTGCTGGGACCAGGTACCAGCGGGTCATAACTTTATAAGCAGCTTCTACTATATGTAGGTTGCAAGAGCAGTTGGAGACTCTACTCCATATATCAAGCCAATCTTCCCTGTCCTTAGGGTCACCCAGGTCTGCTTCCCACCTAGAGGTGTAGAGGTGTGTTACAGGTGGGGAGGGGCGGGTTAAAAGGGCAAATATCTGGAAGATTAGCCCTTTGGCGTCAGGGTGGTAGCGACAGATGTTTTCGTAAGGCGTTACGGTATGGGGGGGGATCTATGCTTTGAGTGAGGGATTTGACCCAGTGTCGGATTTGCAGGTAGCGAAAGTATTCTCTGGGGGGAGCCTGAAATTTCTCTTGAATATCTGGCCAGGAGAGAATACCCCTAGGCGTAAAGAAGTGTGTCACATGGGTGAGGCCTTTCGTGCTCCACCATGAGAATGCTGTTGGGTCCTCGAGTCCTGGCAGAAATAAAGGATTATTAATCAGGGGAAGCAATGGTAAAAATGGGGATTGTAGGTGTGCTGAATAGCGAATGGAGTCCCATACTTGGAGGCAGTGGGTCAAAAGGGGGCTAAGTGAGGGAGGCCTCGCCTTCAATGGAAGCCATAGGTAAGGTACTAGGGAGCAGGGGAGCACAGTTAGGTATTTCCAGGAAAACCCAGAGGGGAGTATCTTGTATTTGAAATAAACGAGCAAGTTGGGCTATGGTTGCCGCGCGATAATATGTCGAGATTTGTGAGACTCCTAGGCCTCCATCAAATCTGTAAGCAAAGAGAGTAGTTTTGCGGACGGCAGGAATGACATCTTAATGGCGTTGATCTTCCCTAGCCATGATAGGGGGGAGTGGGACCACCGGTCGGTTAGGGCTGAGAGTGATTTTAATAAGGGGGGGGGGGGGTAATTGGCTGAAAAGAGGGAGGCATAATTAGGGGTAAGAGTAATGCCTAAATAAGGTAAGGACTGGATCCATTGAAAGGGACATAGGTCTTTGATTCCTTCAAGGTCTTGGGGGGGTAAAGAGATGCCTAAGGCCTTGGATTTCTCAACATTAATTTGTAGGCCCAACACCTGGGCAAAGCGAGCAAAGGCTGAAAGGGCATTCGGGATTGAGATGTGGGGCTGTGTTAAAAATAGTAGGGTGTCGTCTGCAAACATAAGAAGCTTGTGAGATAGGCCAGCGCAATCTACCCCTTTAATGTCTGCAGCATTGCGTAAATAGCATGCAAAGGGTATGGATGTTGCCTTTTAAACAATACCAGTTGATTGTCAGTCCTGCTGATCTCTATGGCTGCAGTAGGGACTGACTCACACACCTGAAACAAGCATGCAGCTAATCCAGTCTGACTCCAGTCAGAGCACCTGATCTTCATGCTTGTTGAGGGGCTGTGGCTAATAGTATTAGAGACACAGGAGCAGCAGGAGAGTCAAGCAACTGGTATTGTTTTAAAAGGAAGAATCCATATCCTTCTCAGTTTAGGTTCCCTTTAAAAGGGTGTTGAGCATGGTCTGACTATCCTTTAGTCTCTGAGGGAGTGGATTACCACGAAACAGCTCCTAGTGTTTGTTTGCCACTTGGTGTATTGCCCGTTTCATTGAAGTCTGGAAGCTGACGTCCTGGTGCCGAGCGCTTTTCTTTTATGGTTTTGTTATGGTGATCTTGCCTTGTTGGCTGCACATCACGTCTCCAGCAGCAGGCTACTAATGTTAAGCCAACACTGAGCGCCAGCTCTTTCTCTACCTACTTATTGTGAATTGGGTCCGTGGCGTAAATGGTATGCAATATCGGGACGAGCAACAAATGCAGCACAACACCCGGCGCTGTCCCCCTCCCCCCCCAGGGCTGTGGAGTAGGTACTAAAATCCACCGACTCTGAATCCTCAGTTTAGGATTCCACCGACTCAGACTCCTCTAATTTGCATATAACAATCTTGTTGATTGAAAGTATGTAACATGAAATTCGTCTCTTAACTGCCAATGCTTAGGAATTTTACAAGACAACTGAAGTGAGAAGGATATGTAGACTACTATATTTATTCCCTTTAGACTAAAATGAGTCCTTGGTAAGGGTACTTGTAAAAGTTACAGACCGGAACAAAGAACAGCTATCAGGCCCTAGGCAATGTAACTGTGGGTACATGTAAGAGTGATGTGCAGGTACTCTGCAGGGGAATGAGGAGATTCTTCCTCTACTACACATTCTTCATGCACAATCTGAACCAGGTTTGTGGGTGACAGACAATACCTCTGTGTTCAATGTGCACAACATTCTCAGTGGATTCCCTGCAGCTCTGTGGAGAGTGCATATGTCGAGTATAGTACTACTGTGTAACAACGTAAACCTGAGCCAGATGAAATACAGTTTTATACATACCTGGGGCTTCCTCCAGCCCCCTTCAGGCTACTCAGTCCCTCGCTGTCCTCCGCCACCTGGATCTTCTGCCACGAGTCCAGGTACTTGCGCCAGTCTGGCGTAGTGTGCATGCACACACTCCGCCACCGGGAGCGTACTACACCTGCGCAGCACTACTGCGCAGGTGCAGAATGTTCCTGGCATTGGGAGCGGCATGTGGCCAGACTGTGCTGACTGGCTGAATTACCAGGACTCATAGCAGAAGTTCCAGGCAGTGGAAGAGGACAGCAAGGGACTGATTGGCTTGAAGGGGGCTGGAAAAACCCCAGGTATGTATAAAATTTTTCTTTTCATCCGTCTCAGGTACCCTTTAATTCGTAGTCATCAAATTTTAACATATCAAATTATTTGATTTCATGAGCAAAGAGAGTGCATACATTTGCATAAATCAACATCAACGCAGAATTATTTCCATCTCATTGACCATCTCTATTAGTGACACAGCTACACATCAGGCTTTATACTTACAGCATAGATGTTATTTAATATATATATAAGAGATTCCTGTGTACACATCATATATACAGTCACAATCAGATATGTATATCTGACTTTAAAAATACGGGGACTGCTTTATTGAAGCAGCACAAGTAACTAATTTTGATTGGTTTATTTCATTTTTGTGGACTAAGCACAGCTATTACTGTATATATACTGTATGTATAAATTATTTATGATGACTATTATCTGAGAAATAGAACATTTTATCAAATTTTCTATTTTAATTACAGTTACAAATTCATCAGGAGTCTGTGCATGTTTTCCCGACTCCAGGCACCCAAAATTGCTCCGACTCCACAGCCCTGGTCGCCCCCTAGTATAAAAATGTTCCCCACTGTATGCATAATTTACCTGTCTGTGTCTACCCCCGACTCCATGCTCCTTTCATATGCATGCACCCCACATGGTTGCCGGCATATACGAGGGCGGGAGTATGTCACACACCAGCCCACATTGCGCCGGCAACTACATGGGGCTGGTGTATGTTGATGGAGGAAGGAGCCAGTGGCAGACACCGTATTCACGCACGGGCCACATTTTACACTAGGAGGAACAGCGCCAGGGGTGGAAGATGCAATGTCACTGTAATGCCTGGCATATCTCCTGCTTTCTTTCAGCTGCTATACCCCAATCTAGTTCCGCAGCTCTGAGCTTGTCCCACGTCTTCACCTATAGACAAGCCCCTGCTTGAACAGGACACTGAATATGTCTCCTGACTTCAGTTACCCCTAAGTCTTAACGTGAAAGATATAGCGGCTGAGGCCGAGAAACCAGAGTACCACCAGAGCAAACAAGACTATGCAACTGGGTGATTTTAGGTAGTAGAGCAGAATGCTTTTGTGGAGGAAGTTACACAGCTCACACTAGCAGCTATGAACAAGTGAGCAAGATTGCTCAGAGCGACCGCAGCTCTGAGCTTCCGATAACCGCCCAAAATAAACAAGACACAATGGTTGCTCAGTCGACCGCAGCACTGAGCATCTGATATCCACAACACCGAGTAACAAAGACAGACAACAGACAGACAGACGGAATGCTTGCCAATCTAATCGCTGCCCCAGTGATAAACATCCACACTGACTCAGATAAGACAAATAAGACCGTAACTAATAGCAACCGCTGCTATAGTCACATTCACAGGAACAGGACGAGTAAGAATCCCACCAGTCACCAACAGGGTGAAGGCAGTCTCCAAACTATCAGGATAGGAAAAGACTTCATTGTACCCCTGCGGGCGCAGTGAATGTCTAAGCAGGCAAGGCAAGGTAAAGCAATACAATTTTCAAACTTTACACAAGGAACCCAGCAATCAACTATGGCTAAGCTGAACGCTATGACGGGCGAGGTGTAAGAGGGGAAGCAGGCTTTTCTATGGACATCAGCCAATGAGAGCAGACATGCAAATTCCCACACAGCTGAATGGTAATCCCGCAATCCTGTGTTATGCTGGGAATACACCATACAATTTTCAGTTAGATCTTCTGTTAGATTTTCTGTTAGAATGCATAAATAGATTATTTTCTGTAGAGTCTGGTCATTATCTCTGGTGCATTGTCTTCTAGTTATCTCCTGCTGAGTAGAACAATGCCTAATTGCTCGGCAGATAGAGGTTAGATAGATAATTTCCAACATGTTGGAATTTATCTATCTGGCAGGTAAATCTAACAGAAAATTGTATGGTGCATTCCCAGCATTATGCTGGGCATACACGGCGCGGTAATGCGCCGATATCGAGCCAGCGTGTGCGCGGATCGATTCCCGCTCTTCCCCGCGGGCACTTTCTTATCTGCGCTTTGTTTTTGCCCATTGTCCGCCCGCGGGGATCGAGCCGGGAATTGATCCACGCGGTGATCGTACACTTCGGAAATTATCAATCGAGCCATCAGCAGCTCGATTGATAAGGAGCAGTCGAGCCGTGTATGCCCAGCGTAAGACTGATTGAAGGCTGCAAGCTGCCTGTGAATAGAAAGAACTCTAATTATAAATGCATGCCAGATTATGCAACCACATGCATGTAAGAAATTCACAGCTGTCTGGCTGCAGTTCAACTTCAGCAAGCCATAGGTGGATTCACGACAACATCCTGAGCTACTCTGAACTGCAGAGTGACCTCAGATGGTAATGAGACTTCTAGCGAATGCAATCAAAACTAAGAAACCAAATGCAGGCAGAGAAATCAAAACTGCTAGGTTGCAGCTCCACTGCAACCGACAGGAGGGATCCTTATAGTCACAAGGCAGATTCCCAAGAGATTGCATTCTGAAATCGATCAAGAATTGGCCTGCGGCGTATGTTCTTTTCAAGATGAAAACAGTGTCGCCCCAATTAGCTGTGAGTATAATGCTGCTGTGTGGGGATGACTCCTCACATCCAAATAGTCAAAGGTGTAGAAATAACACAGCGCAGATATACTCCTTTCAATGAATAATGTATCTCTCCACTTCTCCACCTGTATGCACTCAGTGTGCAAGTAAAGCAAACAGGGATACTTTCAGTGGATTATACAGATTATTTTATTGCTGGATAAAAGGCAATACAGGCAATGCGAGGATGGGCACTTACTTTAAGAGGGTCCTAATCAACTTAGGACCCTCCCTGGCTGATAGCGCTTCCCACTCTATGTGGTACTCAGGCCCCTCAACTCGATCCTGTGTCAGTGCTGCCCGCTCCTGTCCCGACTAGTTTTGGCTAATGCCGTCTTCAGGGGATAAACCGGTTTATCCCCTGAAGACGGCATTAGCCAAAACTAGTCGGGACAGGAGCGGGCAGCACTGACACAGGATCGAGTTGAGGGGCCTGAGTACCACATAGAGTGGGAAGCGCTATCAGCCAGGGAGGGTCCTAAGTGGATTAGGACCCTCTTAAAGCAGTAGGATCAGCCATACTATGCCAGGGAAAAAAAACACATATATAAGTAGATAAATACTTCACCTACTTACATAACACATGTATTATACTGTCCACGTTTTGATTTCAGTGAATGTTATATAGTAAATGACGAGAATTCTGTTCCTGGTGGGGGCCATGTCTTTTGCCCACAGTTAAGGCTAACTCGTGATGTCATTTCTGCAATTTACTTTTTTTCTTGTCTCCTCCAATCGCTGAGTCGCCTCAGCCTTGTTTGTAAACACAAGTGAGTAGGGGATTAGGTTTCAGGTAAGAAGCTGGCAGGGAAATAAAGGGAAGAGGAGGAATAGATTATAGATAATAAGAACCCCCAGCATGCAATTCCTTGGCACGACTACTAAAGGGCCAGTGTGCCTTAAGTATGTGATAACTCCAAATCATAACAGCAGAAAAAGTTTTGAAAGTTTTGAATGCAGGATTAGCATCTTTATCACTTAATACACTTAGACCAGTTGCTGTTGAAATTTGATTTTTATGATGACGATACCACTTTAAAGTAAGTGCCCATCCTCGCATTGCCTGTATTGCCTTTTATCCAGCAATAAAAGAATCTGTATAATCCACTGAAAGTATCCCTGTTTGCTTTACTTGCACACTGAGTGCATACAGGTGGAAAAGTGGAGAGATACATTATTCGTTGAAAGGAGTATATCTGCGCTGTGTTATTTCTATACCTGCGGTGTATGTTACTCACGATCAGTGGAAGGATATGATTGTGGGGTTTTCAGTGATATGTTTCGAGATACTAGTCAGGTAGAAGGAAAGCTGAATGGAAATAATTTCACTTTAATGGGGGGGGAAAAGACAAATTCCCTCCAAGACAAGTCCATGCACTGAAGAGATGTCAGGAAACATTCCTATCTGGTTACTTCCTTTTCCTTTGCTCTGTCTCTCACGCCTAGCACAGATTTATTGCAGGAAGTTGGGTGTGGCTGCACATGAGCTGTAAGAAGAGATCGCACAGAATACTCCCAAGCTGTGACCAGCCCAGCCTTTATGAACAAACAATCGCAAGAGAGGGAGATTTCCAAAATTAGAATTTGGCGCCAATCAGTTCATAAAACAATTAACCATTGCCATGGCTGTAAAGAAACATAATTAGGCATGTCTAGAAAATCATTGCTGGCTGCAACCTGAGCTGGAAAGGTATTTTTATTAATACTGTACTCAGTTGAGGCTTGGACTTTTTTAAATGCGTATTGATTATTACCGTACAAACCACTTTTGTATTCTGTCTAGATGACTGGGTTGTCAAAGTGGTCCCAAGCATCCAATGCGGCCCCAAGCATCTAACTGGCTGAGGAGCTAAATGAGTTCTGCAGATTTGACCAACAGTTCAAGCACCTCAGGACTCCAGCATCCACGTCAATTACAGCTTCTCCCATCTCCTCCCCGTCTTCCCCAAAGAGCTTTGGTCCCCCAGTGCCACTCGCTGTCCAAGAAGTGTCAGTCTTACGACACCTCTGCAAGCTTAACCCAAGGAAAGTCTCAGGCCCGGATGGGGCATCAGTAAAATGCCTGAAAACTTGTGCGCACCAGCTAGCCCATCCTCTCCTCCATTTATAACAGGTCCCTAGCGGAAGGCAAAGTCCCACAAACATCTCAGTTCCCAAATGGGCATCATGGAACTTAACTTCAGACCAGTAGCACTCACTCCAACCATCATGAAGTCCTTTGAGCGATTAGTCCTTGACCATCTGAAGAGCTCCACCGACGCTCTCCTTGACCCACACCAAATTGTGTATAGGGCTAACAAGTCCATGGACAATGTCATCAATGTCAGCCTAGCATACATCACAGAACACCTGGATAAACCCAACTCCTATGTCAGGATCCTGTTCCTGGATATTAGCTCGGTCTTCAACACCATCTGCCTGGACATCCTACTCGACAACGTTGGGAGACTTGGGAGAGACCCCACTGTGTGCATGGGTCAGAGACTTCCTAACAGGCAGGACGCAGAGAGTTAGGCTCAGCAGCTGCTCATCTGATGTCAGAACCACTGACATAGGAGGTCATTCAAGAGTGTGTTCTGTCCCCGCTCCTGTTCTCCCCATATACAAACCTCTGTACCTCATCCATGGACTCCAAGTTATCAAGTTCGCGGAAGACAACCATCATCGGCCTCATTGAAGGACACCGGGAGAGCGCCTATTGCAATGAGATTGACAGAATATGCAGCTGGTGCAGGGACAATAAGGTCAGTTTCAACGTGTCAAACCACTAAGCTGATCGTAGACTTTAGAAAACACCACTCCACCAGGTTCTCATCAATGGGACAGTTTCCAGGGTATCGGGCGTACTATTCCTTGGCACAACCATCTCCGCAACCTAAAATGCCCACCTAAAATAGGGCCAGAACACAACAGAGATCCAAAAGAGGGCACAGCAGGGGTTATTATTCTTGCGACAACTGAAGTAATTTGGGATGCTCGTCAGCTTCTACACCGCTAGCATAGATTCAATCCTCTGCTCATCCATCATCATGTGGTATGCAGGCGCTACCGCCAGTGACAGGTACAAACGCCAAAGAGTGATTGGCGCTATGGAAAGAGTCACTGGATCAGCCCTGCCACCTCTTGACCTCCTCCACTCAACCAGAATGAAGACAAAAGCCACCAAGATCTCACGAGACCCCTCCCACCCACCTCCCATCAGGCCACCGCTATAGGGGATGACCCCTCTAGAACCACAAGCACAGGAGCACTTTCTTTCCTCGGGCTATCCACTAGCTAAACTCCAGCCCTCTCCTGCCAGACCCCCCCCCCCCCCTTGAACCCCACCAACTGGACAGTAAAGTCTGCCCAGCTCTCACCCCACCAAGCAACACTCAGACGCAGCACATTTTCCAGCAGCACTCTCCTGAGTTCTCCTACACAGTGATTTATTGCATGCCCAATTATGCTCCCTCAAACGCTGAGAATGACTACCTACATTTATTAGTTTGCCTACTTCTATTGCTATCATATTGCTGTCCTGTCTCTGTTGTGCCATTGTCTTGCTTGTTCATTTGCCAATGCCATGTGTACCGCAATCAACTCCGGATATGACAACCATCGTAATCAGTGAATAAAGGATTTCGGATACGGATTCTTTATTCCTGTGCCAATATAGCATACTGGTTTCCGGTAACAGGAAGTCCATGAGTTATTAAAACTGCTTTCCCTATTCAGTCATAGCTAATCAGGGAAGATAGTAATCAGGGAAGATCTAGAGGGGCACTAACTAGCCTTTTCCTCTGAGCACAGTTTACCCTGACTGCATCCTCCCTAGGCTCCACTAAAGGGAGCAGTTGAAGGAGGTGGGAGAGGTCAATTATTGACTGTGCTGGGGAAGCAACTCTCTCCATTCAACACCATACTTTACTCACATTTCTCTAAGTTATGTGTCTGACTTTTTTAAAGAGACTTCCTCAGAATCAAATAAAACATGAGTAATGGAATAGGGGTTCTTTGACTATTCTGCAGTGGTTCCTTTGCATTTCCCTCCATCGTGGGGTAAGTATGATAGAGCACATTTTAATTGGGGATACTGTAAAAATAAGCACTAAATCAGGGGTCGAAATAATAATGAGCACAATAATAAAGAGCACTAGAATAAGGAGACAGTATAATTAGGGGCACTGTTCTGGGGGGGGGGGGGTGTAGTGAAATCAACAGCAACACCTACTTTTAAAGTCCATGCCTCCTGCAAAATAAATGCAGGGTTGCCTTGAGATCCAAAAATTTTGTAGGGTTCCTTAAGGTTAAATAGTTTGAGAGGCTGGAATAGATCCCTTTTCTGATTTACTAAAAGCACAAAATTCAGAAGGGTGATCTATGGCTTTATATAAAAGGAGTTCATATTGATATGCAATATACCGGTAATTTATATGAAAGTGGCATTACACTTTAAAGGAACACTATCGATTAACATGTTCATTTCAATTGAGATAGGAAATGTTTGGGAAGTGCTGCTAAGTACTGGTGTATACATTAGAAATCTTATATCTTTTACAGCAGTCTGCTCTAATCTGACGGCAGAGTGAGCAATGAGGGGAGGGGGAATTCCCTCACATTGCATCCGTTAACCTTGTGTGTGTGAAAGAAAGTCCTGTGTCCCATGTCTCTGACAGAAGTGTATGCAGAGAGCAGAGGAAATGGATCTTATGTGCAACATAAGCATTTGTAATTGTGTGTGTGAAACATGACAAAGGACAGGCTTTTTTCATATAACTCTGCTTCAATATTACACTGTTCTTAGCATGTCAGACTGCAGAGATTAACCTCTGCAAATGAGACATTCCAAACGTAGCTAAAATCTACACACAATGAATTAAAGCTTTTGCCTATGATATTCAACATGAAAAGTACGAAAATGTTTAGACAGTGACACTATTTTCATTTTAGAACATTTGGTTTGATAGTGTTCCTTTAACAAACACCTACTCTATTATAGTTTCTAACTTAGTCTGGACTTAGGGCCCTTTCACACTGGCTGCATTCAGTTTGTTTTTTGAAAAAGGCTTGCAATTCTCCAAACACAAGTACAGTAAGGGCTGGTTCAGACGGACGTTTGGAGGCGTCGCGTTAGTTGGCGTCGCGGCGGCAATGCGTTCGGGCTTTCAGCAGCGTTCGCATTGCGTTCGGATGCGGCCGCGTTTTTTCTTCCCCTAGGGGGACATTACCCGTCGCGGTTAACCGCCCCTGGAAGCAACATGTAGCTTCCAGGGGCTCCTTGAACGCCAGTGAAAATCGGGACCCGAACGCCGCGTTCGTGCAAACGCGCGTAAAAGCTTGGTACAAACACTCCCATTCACTTGAATGGGAGCGTTTAACGCCAAGCCCCGAACGCTGGCAGTAAACGCTCTGCAAGCGTCCGTCTGAACCAGCCCTAAAGCTACCAGGGCTGTCGAGTCGGATTCGACGAGTCGGAGCAATTTTTGGTACCCGGAGTTAGAGATTTCATAAACTGAGTCGGAGTCGGGAGTCAGAAATCCACAGCCCTGATAAGTATTACACTAAGGAGTCAGAGTCATTTTGGGTGCAAGGAGTCGGAGTCAGTGATTTCATAAACTGAGGAGTCGGAAGATTTTTGTACTGACTTAAAAAGCCCTGAAAGCTACAACTGGAATTGTGAGAATGCATTCATAATGCATGCATTTCCAATTTTCTAAAAAGGCAATCGTAGTTTTGCTGCATTTTTCCTGTTTTGATTGAGGACAACATAGTAAAAACTACAAAATTCGAAACGCAAAATGCGTTTCAAGATTTTTAATGCGAGAGAGCCCTCAAGGTTAGCCTACAAAGAGGGCAATTAGGCCTCATTCACAGCGAATACTAAAAACGGCACCCTTCAACATATGCTAACCACACAGGAACATAGAGCTCATGTTGAAGCAGCAGGGACGGCTATACTATCCCCAGAAAAAAAACAACACATATATAAGTAAATACTTGTTCTACAGTCATAACATGTATTGTACTGTCCAGGTTTTGATATCAGTGATTTTTTTTTTATAGTAAATAAGGAGAAACCGGTTTCAGGCATTTCCATCTTTACTACCTCTGACTGAAGCAGATTTTATTTTCTTCCTTACTCTTTTATTCCCCTGGAAACTACACTTTCATATCTAGCTTGCTTTGTAGACACGAGAGTACAGCATAGATCATGTTTCAGCAGCTTCCACAGAGGGATGAGGTATATTTCCCTTCTCCGCCTGTCACACTGAACTGCCCTCAGCCAATCAGCGAGGAGCAGGAATGTGGGAGGGGAGATAACAAGTTTCCCTCTCCTCCGCAATGTACCAAATAGAGCCAGGCTGGCTGAGATAAGATTAATTACAGCAGAAACATTTATGATTATATTGGAATGCTTACAATGCAGACTGCATGTAGACTATATAATAAACACAGAGCAGTGGGTATATGGAATTTAATTTATGACTGACAATCGCGCTTTAATCAAAGGCCATATTAAAAGAAAAAAAAACAATACTTTGCAAAACAATGGTGTAAAAACAAGTGAATGAAGCCCAATGCTAAGAAAAATGCAAAGACAGCACTGCAGTGGCTTAGTGACAAGTCTGCAAACCAATAGGTGGCTTAGTCAGAGCTCAGGAATTAATCCAACTGAACACGTATGGAGAAGCCAAAAAATAGTTGTCCATCAAGCTTGCGAGGATCTACAGAGATGATTGATGGAGAATCCCACAATATGAGAATGCACAGCTTGTCATCTGCCTATGACGCCCTTGCTCCAGTTCGCATTAAACGGTGTACACCACTTCACCATGCACGGTGGTTTGACAGCTCACTAAAGGACCTAAAGAAAGAAGTGCGCAGACTAGAAAGGAAGTGGCGAAAATCTCAGAATTCAAAAGATAAACACACCCTTGTCTCTCACCTGGAAAGCTACCAAAATGCGATCACCAAGAAAAGATCCTCCTACCTATCACAGGAGATCGCAAAGGCCGCCAACAGGCAAGCCCAACTATTTCGCACAGTTGATAACTATGTAACCCATCCTGTCTAAAACCCACTATAACTCCCTCAAAAGGAGCTATGCGAGGAATTTGCTTGCTACTTTGCTGACAAAGTATCCTCTATTCGGTCTCTCATTCAGTCCACAGCACCTAAGGGCCCGTTCACACTGCACGCGTTTCCAGCCGCGTTTTGGAAACGCGTGCAGGTGGCCGACACGCACGACATCAGACATTGCATAGAGTGCAATGTCTGATGTTCACACAGCATGCGTTCCGGACCTGTGCGGTCCGGGAACGCATGCTGCACGCAGATTTTACAAAAACGCGCGCCTGTCCCATTCACTTTTCAGTGATGGGATCAGCCACGCAATGCATACGAACGCGGATGGCGTGCGTTCGTACGCGTTGCGTTCTGCATGCGTGGCCGTCCGCGTTTTGCAGTCTGAACGGGCCCTAAGACTTATTCAGCTCCTGGAAATAGTTGCAAAAACAACCTAACACCCTGGACTGACTTCAAAAGTATTAGTGAGGAAGAGATCTCAGACATCCTCCGTCGCCTCCACCAGACAACCTGCGACCGGGACCCTGGACCAACTAAACATATGCTGAAATGCCCTGACCTGCTTGGTCCAGCATTTCACAAAATAGTAAATTGCTAACTGCAAGCAGGGAGGTTTCCTACCTCTCTAAAAGAAGGAATCATCAAGCCCCTTCTTAAAAAACCTTCCATGGATCCAGATGCTATGAGCAGCTACAGACCTGTCTCCAACCTCCCCTTCTTAGCTAATGTTATTGAAAAGGCTGTCTATCTGCAACTTGAAACCAGGCAGTCAGTAAACAACATCCTGGACCCTCTGCAATCTGGCTTTAACCACCTTAGCGGTATGGACGAGCTCAGCTCGTCCATTACCGCCAGAGGGTGCCGCTCAGGCCCTGCTGGGCCGATTCTCTCCAAATAAAAAGCAGCACACGCAGCCGGCACTTTGCCAGACGCGTGTGCTACCTGATCGCCGCCGCAGCGCGGCGAAAGAGGGTCCCCCCCAGCCACCCGAGCCCTGCGCAGCCGGAACAAATAGTTCCGGCCAGCGCTAAGGGCTGGATCGGAGGCGGCTGACGTCAGGACGTCGGCTGACGTCCATGACGTCACTCCGCTCGTCGCCATGGCGACGAGGAAAGCCAAACAAGGAAGGCTGCTCATTGCAGCCTTCCTTGTTAATTTTGATCGCCGGAGGCGATCGGAATTATGCTTCAGGAGCGCCCTCTAGTGGGCTTTCATGCAGCCAACTTTCAGATGGCTGCATGAAATAGTTTTTTTTTTAATTTAAAAAAAACCCTCCCGCAGCCGCCCTGGCGATCTCAATAGAACGCCAGGGTGGTTAAGAAACACCACAGCTGTGAAACAGCCCTCATCCAAGTCTGCAACGACCTGCTCATGGCAAGGGACAGAGGGGAATGCTCCATCCTAATCCTGTTGGATCTCTCAGCGGCTCAGCGGCATGAAATCCTGCTTAACAGACTGCAGGAGTACTGTGGCATCAGTGGATCAGTCCTCCAGTGGTTCAGATCATTCCTGACTGACAGAACACAGAGAGTATCCCTAGGTCCTATAATGTCCAAACCTGCACCTCTACAATTCGGAGTGCCACAAGGATCAATCCTATCCCCTCTGCTGTTTGCAATCTACATGTTGCCACTCGGTACACTTATCCTACATCATGGTCTGACGTACCACTGCTACGCCGATGACACACAGCTATACCTGTCCTTCAAACCTGGTGGAACAGACCCTACCCCAAAAATAAACTCTTGCTTAGCTGAGCTACAGGCATGGATGAATGATAACTGGTTGAAACTGAATGCTGACAAAACTGAGGTCCTGTTTGTCCAAAGTCAGCACTCGCCATCAAAACAGCTCTATCCTAAAGCAACACCAATCAGGATTGGGAATTCAGACATAAACAGCTCCAACCTTGTGCGCAGCCTTGGCGTACTAATCGATGGGGAATTGAGTTTCAGAAACCAAATTTCATCTGTAGTTAAATCTTCCTACTTTCATCTGAAGAACATTGCAAAGATTAAACATCTGACTCCCCCAGAGGATCTTCCAACCCTAGTCCACGCCTTCATCACATCACGGCTGGACTACTGCAATGCCCTTTATGCTGGCCTCCCCAAAAAGCACCTGCGTCGTATGCAATTAGTGCAGAATGCTGCTGCCAGATTGCGAACAAACCAGCCTCGCCACTGTCACATTACACCGATCCTTCGCTCACTGCACTGGCTACCAGCAGAATGGAGAATACTCTTCAAGATTGGAATGCTGACATTCAAATCCCTGCACAATCTGGGCCCTGGATACATGAAGGACCTGCTGAAGCTGCACCACACCTCTCACAACCTCAGATCAGCAAGTTCTATAAACTTGGTCACTCCCAGAGTGCACCTCAAAAAATCTGGAGATAGAGCATTCTGTCATGCTGCCCCTACTCTTTGGAACTCCCTGCCACACCCAGTAAAGACAGCACCATCACTGGAGCTATTCAAATCCAGACTGAAAAGCCACCTGTTTAGCCTGGCATTTCCAGATTTATAAAATTCTTTCTCTGTACCACGATGGTCGGAGCCATGCTTATGCGCTTTGAGTCCCATGGGAGAAAAGCGCTTTACAAATGTTATTTGTTGTTGTTGACCCATCAGACCAAAGGGGCCTCGAGGCTGTAATCGCTACCTCAACAAGTGCTAAAAAAGGAGTCTGAAGAACAGTGTCAACAAGGAGTTCCACATTGCTTGTCAGCTTAAAATTTCCAAAATTTGCTAATTCTGCATTTACTGCATCATTACAGTATTCAGTTCTGAGAGAAAACATGGATTTAAACTACTATGCATTAAGCTACAACAACAACCAGTGAAGGTCGGAATCCTTTCTGAATAATGTAATTCATAGTAATTTAATTGAATTACTGCGTATAAGACAAGACAAGACAAATAACATTTATATCTCGCTTTTCTCCTGGCGGACTCAAAGCGCCAATATAGAAAGAGCTCAGCATATACAGCATCTCAAAGATTGAGCCAACCTATCACATTTTTGTAAATATAGCTTTTCATGGAAAAACACTGAAAATATGACACTTTGATACAATGTAAACTTGTGTAACAGTGTAAAACTGCTGTCCCATACAGGGCTGTGGAGTCGGTACAAAAATCATCCAACTCCGACTCCTCAGTTTATGAAATCACAGACTCCAGGTACCCAAAATTGCTCCAACTCCGGAGTCCTCTACGATTCCACAGCCCTGGTCCCATTACAATTACTCAATACACAGCATGTAATGTCTAAACAGCTAACAGAAGTGAAGAATGTCAAAACTGTGCCCAATTACACATTTTCTCTCCCTGTTACTTGTTAGGCCCGATTCCCACTGGACAGATCAAAAACTGATCCGTGAAAAAAAATCAGTTTTTATTTAACATCAGTTTTCGCTCCGCTTAGTCAATGTGAGGCGTCAGAGCAATGTGAACGGATCTTATTGATTAACATTGGATCCATTGAACTCTGATCCAGTCTCTGTGAACCAAGCCTTAGGGCCCGTTCACACTTAAAAAGCGCAAAACGTTTTGCACAGGTGATTCTACCACAATTAACGTGGTAAAATCACTGTACACTTCCGCGATTTAGAGTGATCGCGATCAGCGGTTTATTAAGCACTGTACCGTGATCGCTGCAGAATCACGGCAAAAATGCTGCAGGTAACGCGTTTTTGCGATTGGCGCTAATCGCAAAACACCCGCAATCTGCACTAATTGCGGCAGTGAGATAACTGCCATAGGTTAGAATAGCACTAGCGCTTCAAAAAGTGCTAGCGCTTTGGCGAATAGCGGGAATCGCCCTAGTGTGAATGGGCCCTTAGTGCTACAAGGCCTCACGTGTGAATGGGGAGCAGGTGTGTGAAATTTGGTGTTATCACTCTCACTTTCTCTCATAGGGCTGGGGCACACCGAGCGGCTTTTTGAGCGTTTCTGCAGCCGCTTGCAGCTGCGGATACGCTTGGTCAATGTATCTCAATGGGGTGGGTCACACCAGAGCGGGAGGCATTTTGCTGAAACACATACTCCCGAGGTGAGGCATTTTTTGGATTGCGGACGCGATTCTGCCTCAATATTAAGTATAGGAAAAACGCAAACCGCTCTGAAAAAACGGCAGATCAGAGCGGTTTGCCAGGCGGTTTTGTTACAGAAGCTGTTCAGTAACTGCTTTACTGTAACAATATATGAAATATGTTACACTTAAATCCGCAGCAGCAATCCGCAAAACGCCTCATAAAAATAAAAAAAGCGTTTAAAAATCTGCCAGCATTTTGCGGATCTGCTAGCGGGTTTTGGTGTGCACCGGGCCATACTGGCCACTAAAAGTTGGACATGGCACCACAGTGTTCTCCCCAGAATTTTTCTCCAGCCGGGTGGCATGGAAAAGTAGCCGGGTGGTGCGAGACGGGGAAATTTGGTGGTTATGGGGGTTATTGCTGTGCTCCACACGGGAGTGTTTGTTGCATGTCAGATGTTAATGCTGCTGAGAGAAAAGTAAGGGTGGTCGGGGGTGGGGTGGGTGTGGCGGGTCAAGGGGTATTGCATATCTCATAGTGCGCATACCTTGTAGTCTCTCTACACTGGCTCAAGAGTTCATTCTTTAGTTTGTGCAATGGACCACTTTGCACAGACTTTTGCTGGACAGTTTTCACAGCACAGAGTAACTGCCAGAGTTAGCTCACAGGCTGACATTATAAGAAAAAAAAAAAAAAAAACATATACCAGAAGGTCAGATGATAATGCCCAATATATGGGGGATATGTGCAGGAGTAAACTAACCTATCACTAACAATGATCAGAAAAAAAAAGACCACAATTAATCACAAGCCTGATCATCATTCAGAAAATTTTGTTTTGCAGTTTAGGTGCACACCATATTGGCCAACACAAAGCACACCGCAGCACCGAGAGATAGCTTAAAAAAAAAAGCAAATAAATAAGTGTTGTTGGTTATTAGCAGCTGTGTTACAAAATGCTGGGTATAAGCTGATCAGACCTCCAACGCAATCCAGTGCTAAATAACAAAACCGAGATCAGCGCACAAGGAAAACTTCTAAAGGGCAACCTACACTCCCACAGAGTGATAAATAACACTAGCAAAATGAAGGTGACAGCCAAAAGCAGAGTGAAAGAAGATCGGCAGCTTACCCACGTGTAAGACTCAAGGAGATAAGCACGCTATTCTAGCTGACTGGCTGTCACGCTGCTAAACTTCTCGTTCGTGGAGGAACGCTCCCAGCCGCCCACAGCATTCAGAACAGATAGTCCCGCCTCTTATGCCACCAAGCCAATGAGCATTCTCGAGGCACCAGGCATCACAAATACAGCCTGCCAGGAAGTGCGAGGTCTCCTACGTAGAGGAGAGTGGCTCACGCAGCGTACGCGGAGCGCAGTACTTTTCCTACGCCCGCCGGGAACATCTAAAAATGTATGTGCATAAAAGCCAGGTGCGAGATGACTGCCCAGCGCGAGATGGCAGCCGGGCGGGCGCCCAACTTACCCGGGCGGAGCGCCCACCTATTTGATGCTGGGGAGAACACTGCACCTCAGGGCAGAGAATTCTCTGAGGATCTTACAGTGTACCAGAGACGGCACGTAAAGGTTTTTGTTTTTTTACTTTCCCGGGGCTTCCTCCAGCCTCATAAGCACATCGGAGTCCCTCGCCGTCCTCCCGCGGGTCTGCCATTTGGCGGTAATAAGCCCTGGTAACTGGCTCAGTCACGTCTGTCAGGGTCTTCTGCGCATGCACGGCCCTCCTGCGCATGTGCAGAAGACCCCGACTGACAACTGAGCCAGTTACCGGGACTGATTGCCCCTGACTGGCAGACCGTGAGAGGATGGTGAAGGGCACAGACATGCTTATTAGGATGGAGGAAGTCCTGGGTAAGTAAAAAAATCTTTGTTACTTGCCGTCTCTGGTACATTTAAAAAAAAAATGGTTGCTCTGCATAAAGATGGCCTAGGCTATTGAATTTGTTAAATCTATGCAGCAACCTGTGACCTTGTCGCATGGGGTATCATCACGCAGCAGAATCACATGGTACATGCGCCACTGGACACAAAAGGAGGCGCGCCAGCAAGGGGGGGGGACTGGTTGGGGATTCATCGGTAGTCGGAAAATTGAAAACTATGCACCCAACCAAGCCTGATCTTTCCATTCTGCCGGATCAATCACTTCTACGATATCAGATTGAAATCTATCAAACTGGCGATGGAGAGGCCACATTGCAGCATTGATCACTATGATCAAATCGGCCAGATATCAATACCCTTAACTGAGTAATATATGGGTACCCTTAACTGCCAACAGGAGTACAAGTCCGCTTTAAAACATATTCTAAAGGTCCGTACACACGCCGGACTGGAGGCAACGACGGGTCCGTCGTCACCTCCCGCTGGGTGGGCGTTCCAACAACAGTCCGGCGTGTGAACGCACTGTCGGCAGATTGATATGGCTGCTTCTGAGCGATCCGCCCGGCGGATTTCCATCTCATTGACCTAGCGCTAGCTACATGATGCCCCCCTCCCAGCCGAATCCCACCCACTCTTCCGATCGCCACCGGCGATGATGGGCGTCAGGAGATCCAGTTCTGAACGGGATCTCTGTCAGGGCTTCCCCCGTAGCCATGGCGACGAACGGAATGACGTCATCGACGTCGTGACGTCATAGGGAGTCCCAATCCACCCCTCAGCGCTGCCTGGCACTGATTGGCCAGGCAGCACACGGGGTCTCTGGGGTGCTCGTTACGCAGCGGATAGCGACGCATCGGCGGCGATCGTCCTCAACATGCAGCAAGCAAAGTGCTTGCTGCAGGTTTTTTAAAAAAAAAATTCAAATCGGCCCACCAGGGCCTGAGCGGCACCCTCCGGCGTCTCTGGACGAGCTCAGCTAGGGAGGTTAACTACATCTGTGGATTTCCACAAAACATGCACTATTAGTGGGCCTTGAGGACAGGGTTGGGGAACACTAATCTAGTGGACAAATATAATAGTGCACTACACTATTATATTTGGCTACTAAAAAAAAAAAATCCTACACATATAAATAAAAATCCTAGAGACTCCGAAATAAGACTATAAACACTTTAGTGGACCAATCAGTTATGCTTATATAGTACAGTTATTCCTGTTATTTTAAACTGCCTAGAATTAATGTTTCTTGACTTCACATATCCATTGTTTCTCTGCATAAGGTAATGACTTATGCTGGGGATACACGGATCGACCGGCGGCTCGATTAGCCGCCGGATCGACCCCAGCCGCGTCCCCGTTCGTCCACGCACGAAACGTACCGTGTATCCCCAGCATTAGAAGTCTTGTCAGGTAGAAGAGAGTAATGTGGCGTTTATGCCAGGGCTGTGGAGTCGGAGTCGTGCAATTTTGGGTGCCTGGAGTCGGGAAAAAAATGCACCGACTCCGACTCCTAATGAATTTGTAACTGTAATTAAAATAGAAAATATGATAAAATGTTCTATTTCTCAGATAATAGTCATTAAAAATAATTTATACACACAGTAATAGCTGTGCTCAGTCCACAAAAATGAAATAAACCAATCAAAATGAGTTACTTGTGCTGCTTCAATAAAGCAGTCCCTGTATTTTTAAGGTCAGATATACATATCTGATTGTGACTGTATATATGTGTACACAGGAATCTCTTATATATACTAAATAACATCTATGCTGTAAGAATAAAGCCTGATGTGTAGCTGTGTCACTAATAGAGATGATCAATGAGATGGAAATAATTCTGCATTGATGCTGATTTATGCAAATGTATGCACTCCCTTTGCTGATTAAATGAAATAATTTGATATGTTGTTAAAATTTGGTTTGGTGACTACAAATTAAAGGGTAACTGAGACGGATGAAAAGTAAAGTTTTTACATACCTGGGGCTTATTCCAGCCCCCTTCAGGCTAATCAGTCCCTCGCTGTCCTCCACCACCCGGATCTTCTGCTATGAGTCCTGGTAATTCAGCCAGTCAGCGCAGTCCGGCCGCATGCAGCTTCCACAACCTGGAGCGTTCTGCACCTGCGCAATAGTGCTGCACAGGTGTAGTACGCTGCCGGCGGACGGAGTGTGTGCATGCGCACTACGCCCGACTGGCTCAAGTACCTGGACTCATAGCAGAAGATCCAGGTGGTGGAGGAGGACAACGAGGGACTGATTATCCTGAAGGGGGCTGGAGGAAGGCCCAGGTATGTATAAAACTTTAATTTCATCTGTCTCAGGTTTACTTTGTTACACAGTAGTACTATACTCTACATATGCACTCCCCACAGAGCTGCAGGGAATCCACTGAGAATGGTGTGCACATTGAACACAGAGGTGTTGTCTGTTTACAATCTCCTCATTCCCCTGCAGAGTACCTGCACATCATTCTTACATGTACCCACACTTACATTGCCTAGGGCCTGATAGATGGTCTTTGTTCCGGTTTGTACCTTTTACAAGTACTCTTACCAAGGACTAGTTTTAGTCTAAAGGGAATAAATATAGTAGTCTACATATCCTTCTCACTTCAGTTGTCTTGTAAAATTCCTAAGCGTTGGCAGTTAAGAGACGAATTTCATGTTACATACTTTTAATCAACAAAATTGTAATATGCAAATTAGAGGAGTCGGAGTCGAGGAGTCGGAGTCGGTGGAATCCTAAACTGAGGAGTCGGAGTCGGTGGATTTTTGGACCGACTCCACAGCCCTGGTTTATGCTAGTCTAGTTTAGGGAACCCAGCAGGAAACAGTCTTTCAAACACAGCGCCCTCCACAGCACGAAGTGTCGTGATTGGCCGAATAGTGTGGGCATAGTTGGGTTTGCTACTATCTGAAACCTAGCAGTGCTTTCCACCCAATAACATTAGTGGATTTTCCCTATGAGAGTTCATGCTGAGTCCAGTAAAATAGACTAGCACTCTGGTTTTTCCTCTCCTACCCTTTAAGTCCAATCTACACGATACGATTCTTTGTGCGATTCGATTATGATTCTATTTACGATCCGACATGTCCGATCGGGATTCGATTCAATTCGATTAGCCATTGCAAAACAATGGCAAATCGAATTGAATCAAATCCCGATCGGACATGTCGGATTTAATCGGATCGTAAATAGAATCGTTATCGAATCGCACAAAGAATTGTATCGTGTAGATGGGGCTTTAGATTGTGAGCTCAGAAGGGCAATTCTATTTACTATTGTTTCCATTAACTGCTGTATATTTGTTGAACAATTGTCTGTAGTAGCTAGGTAGAACCTTTTCAACCACGCAGCTGTTAGAAGCATGCAGCTAATGTGGGCACAGGTTGCCACTGAAAGTCAAAAAACTTTATACTCATTCTGGCTAAGCAACTCAAGCATAGCGCCGATTAGGGATGATCAATGAGATGAAAATATTTCCGAGTTCATGCAGATTTATGTTAATTCTTATGCACATCTATACAGTATGAAAATGGACCAATCGATTTAAACCTAGGTGGGTCCATTTTCAAGCTACATATATTTACATGAAAATTTACATAATTCTGCATGAACTCGGAAATATTTGCATATCATTGATCATCCCTAGTGACGATCAATAAATTGCAAAGCTTGACGTTTTGCTGCAATTTGCATATGCCCTCATAATTTCCCGCCTAGACTACTGCAATGCCCTTCTGTCTGGTCTCCCTATGACCCGAATACCCCACTGCAGTCCATCATGAATGCGGCAGCCAGAATTACCCACTTCTCCCATCGTTCCACCATGGCGGCTCCCCTCCGTGAATCCCTCCACTGGCTTCCTATCCAGTCCAGAAACAGATTCAAGATACTGTGCCTGACCTACAAATCTATCCACAAAACCTGTCCAACCTACATTTCTGATCTTACTCAGAGATACACACCTAGCTGCTCACTCCGCTCCTCCAATGAACTTCGCCTGACCACCCCCGGCATCACCCAGTACCACGCACGCCTCCAGGACTTCTCAAGAGCTGTTTCAACACTATGGAACTCCCTACCTCCACCCATTAGGGCAGCCCCCTCCAACATCTTCAAGAAGGCCCTCAAAACTCACCTTTTTACTCTGGCCTACCACCTCTCACAAGTGCTCTAAACCCGCAGCTGAACTCTGGTACCCTACTTTTCATGTCCCTACCTCTCTCCCAAGATTGTAAGCCTTTGGGCAGGGTCCTCCTCCTTTTGTGTCCTACCTGATCATGCACCTCCATTACTGTGCACCCATGCTATGCATTTGCGTGGACCTAACTTGCCTAAACTCCATGTTCCCATCCAGTGACTGACTAAGCATTACCTTGTACTCATACTGTGTTGCGTGATCTGGTTTTTTTTTTTTATTGTATTCCTGTATTGTCATATTGCTGTAACCTAAACTAATGTCCAGCTGTAACGATCGGTGTCAGCACACAGAGAGAATCTGAGTATTGGTGATCTGCAGTATCACCAACAATACAGATATATACCTGATTATTGATGATCTGCAGAATCACCAATAATACAAGTATAACTAACCTCTGGACACCTGATAAACTGTAAGTGTTTGGTGCAACAGTATATAAGCCTGGACCACCTGAGGAGCAGGTGACCCTAGACCATATAACGAGTATCTCCTAGTCAGGGTTGGAGATAACCAGAGAGCCAGTGATTCCCTGAACTGCTGGGAGTCAGACTCTACTGCAGTCAAAGGACTCCTATGAGATAGAGTCCCTGACTGGATTGCAGAGAGGTCCCTCTGAGGGACAGGGAGTCCCTGCAGCTACTGGACATCCCACCGGGGGGGTGTCACAGGTAGAAGGGTCGGCCAGGCCGGGTCAGCAACACACGAGCAGATAAGGTACAGAGACAGAAGGCTGATTCGGTAACCAGGGAAAGGCAGGGTTGGCAACAGGTAATCAGATATGCATAGGTACCGAATCAGAGAGCAGGAGAAGGGTCAAGAGAGCAATAGGTCATAACAAATATCAAGCAGAGGCCTAGTCTAGAGTGTGAGGTCCGTGGTCTCAACACCCAGTAACTGCTCTAAAGAATAACACAGCAATGACAGTATCCCTAATCTTGGGTGTGAGGTCCGTGGTTTTAACACCCTGGAACTGGTCTAAAGTATAACACAGTAATAACACAGTAATCTGGCTAAGTGTGAATTCCCAGGTCCACCTGGTTCTAACACACTTTGAGATCTGACTATGGTCTGAGTGCTAACACATAAGCATTCGCAACGGCAGACAACCAGCAACTGACAGGCAAGATGTATATATAGCAGAGCGCTCCTCAACGCCGCCCAGTCCCATTCAGCCAATCACCTACTGCGCAGGAATCAGCTGATCGTCCTGATCAGCTGATCCCTTTCCTATTGGCATAAAGGGCCTGCCTGTTAGCGCGCGCGCAGCTCTCCATCTGTGTGCACTACTAGGCTCAGACAAACCAGACGCATGCTGCTGCGGAGAAACCGCCGGTCTGAACGCGGAACCAGCCGCCTGGCTGTCAGACCACGCAGCGGTGTCTCCGCAATCCATTACACCAGCGCTGCGTAATATGTTGGCGCTTTATAAATACAATAAATAAATACAATGTGCTTGTAATTAGACTGATCAAAAGTTGATTGGTCCAGTTTCAAGTGGCATACAAACTGCAACATAATTTACATCAAGTCGGAACAATTAGCATCATACTTATCGCTATTTAGAAACCGCAACACACACAGGATGAAAACACAACCAAGGAAGCAGCCATTTAAAAAAAAACCAAATAAAGTCAACAATGGCAGCTTTCATAATCTCTCACATAGATCCACTTTAACTGCTGAAACTGTCTTGTCATCCCTGACACAGACTCGCCACTGTCCGTCACCACTGGTCACATCAATGATGTTTCTATTTCAGTTTCCTGCTGGCTAAGAACTAACAAAACACACTGCAGCTCTCCATGTAACCATGGCAACAGTAATCTCTTTGGAGTAATGAAGACTGATCAGAAAGGACCACCTTGCTGCAGAAATGATTCGCAGCAAAGAGCAGAAACCATTGTTACTTATAATTCAGCGACTCGCAGCAAACTGACATTACTTCATGCCTGTTTCTGTTAGTGTAATTCCACCACTGCTGAGAAATACTTTCGGTTCAGCTTGAGGTACTGTTAGGATACATGGCACATTCTACCATATATACTCCTGGATAGGCTAAGCTGTGGATAAGTCAATCCCTAACTTTTACTTTAAAAAGCGAAAAAAACATGTGACCTCATCCCCCAGTGTCCTGCCGGCTTAGTGTCCCCCCCCCCCCCCCACCCACCCCATGGGTCCTTTTAAAAATGTTTTTTAAAGCAAACAATGAAAAGCAATAATTTAACCAATCTTTTAATCATTTTTAAAAAAGGAGCAGTGTCTCACCACCTTGACACTATGAAATGGAAGCTAAACCTGAATATGCATCAAAGGAAGCATAACGTTGTACAGTTACTATCAACTCAGAACCATCTCCCAGTCTGACACTGCCTCTCAGTTCAGGGGTACTTTGAAGAGGAACTCCAGTGAAAATAATGTAATAAAAAAAGTAATGTAATTAAAAAAAAAAGTGCTTCATTTTTACAATAATTATGTATAAATGATTTAGTCAGTGTTTGCACATTGTAAAATATTTTAAATCCCTGATTTACATTCTGACATTTATTACATGGTGCCATTTTTACTGTTGGCAGGTGATGTAGCTGCTGCATGCTTTTTTGGCAGTTGGAAACAGCTGTAAACAGCTATTTCCCACAATGCAACAAGGTTCACAGACAGGAAACTGCCAAGAGTACGTACTCAGAATTTCTTTGTGGGAGGGGTTTCACCACAATATCAGCCACACAGCGCCCCCTGATGGTCTGTTTGTGAAAAGGAATAGATTTCTCATGTAAAAGGGGGTATCAGCTACTGATTGGAATAAAGTTCAATTCTTGTTTAGTTTCTCTTTAAAAAGACTATAAAGTGCAGTTGGTGTTCATGCCGAACACGGAGGGTCTTTGAGGAGGAGTTTAACTGAAAGGACCAACTAATGGTATCCATACATGGTACAATTTTTTCATACAATCTTACCATTTCTATGTAGTATAAGGGTAAATTAAGTGAATATACTGAAAGGATAATTTAGGCAGTTCCCTTATACTATATAGAATTGGTAACATTGGATGAAAAAATTGTACCATGTATGGCCATCATAAGTCAGTATAGCTTTGCACAAGAATGGCATTGCACACCAACTGCATTTTAGACTTTTTATAGTCTTCAATCAGTGTGCTTCATTGCAAATTTCCATTTCCTCCAATTGAAATTCCAATCTCAATCAAACTGGAGTTCGGCATTTTCAAACGTTTTGATCATGGCTGTTCACTGCCAATTCTAATCAGAGTTACAGATTGCTCAGCAAGCTCATGGTGAACGAGAGCTCCTAGCAGTGTGTAAGGGGCTACAAAGGATCAAGAAGCCCTCTTACTAAAATGGTAAGCAAAAGAAGTTTGCCTCCTTAAAACAGAAGGTATTCGCAATAATTCACGTTGGAGTGAGCATATGTCTCCCACGATGTATCACTGCTGAATATGCAAATCATCCTTTGTTGTCCCTGTAAGCTAGCCACACCTCCAGAACCGCTGAAATGCAATGACGATTTGCATTATCAGCAAATTTAAAGTATACCTGAGACATTACTGTACAAATAGAAGAATTTATACTAACCTGGGGCTTCCTCCAGCCCCATGTCCTCACTGTCCTCCCAGGGTGCTGTTCTTTTACAATCTTCCCCTGTAATATGTCCAGTCGGCATCAGTAATGCTAAGCCACACGCCCCCATGGTTGGGAGCATTCTGCGCAGCTGCTGGCCTAGATCCTCTTCATCTCCGTGGTCACACTATTGTTTGTGATAAGCACAACTGTACTGCGCATACACGAGCACAATTTATGCATACCAAGCAGGACGAAGCACTTGTGCATAGAGGGAAAAGCCATGCACGATAGGCTCTGTGCTACTGGGCATGTGCAGACCTTACTTGTGCACTGTAGGGTCACCCTTGTACACCAACAGGAGTGTGGCCACTAAAGCATGTTTCACAAGTTCTTATCAAATATGCTAAAAGGGGCCTAGCGCTAAATTGATGGGCCACAAGAATATCGGCTTCCCCTCTACTGAGGTAAAAACATACGTTTATTTCCATCTCCCTCTTCAGGTACACTTTAATTCAAGGTGCCAATCAATGATTTGCTTCTGCAATCTCATTAGCTCTGTTCAGAGTTCAACTTTCTCCAATTCTGGTTTCCACAGATCAAAAATCATAAAGCAGTGTTCTCCCCAGACTGTTTTAGCTGGGTGCTACACCCGTCTAATTTTGGTGAGCACCCAGCTGTCCAGGGGGCGTACAAATGAAGTCACAGCCGATATACAGCTTACCCTGCTCCTGCACAAGTCCCGGCAGCATTAATTACTATTCCCCCTCCAGGCCCATGGATGGTGGGGAATGATGTAATTCGGTCGCCAGCTATTGCCGACTGTCAAATTACAGTGTTTTTGTAGTAACTTAAAGAGAAACCGTAACCAAGGTTTGAACTTCATCCCAATCAGTAGCTGATACCCCCTTACCATGAGAAATCTTTACCTTTTCTCAAACAGATCATCATGGAGCTCTGTATGGCAGATATTGTGGTGAAACCCCTCCCACAGTGTGATGTCAGGACCATGGTGCTGACTTCACACTGTGGGAGCCTTGTTGCATTGTGGTAAATAACAGCTGTTTGCAACTTCCAAAAAAGCAATCAGCAGCTACTTCCACAGACATCACCTGCCAGCAGTAAAGATGTCACCATGTGATAAATGTCAGAATGTAAATCAGGGAGAGGAAAGATTTTACAATGGCCAAACACTGACTAAATCATTTATACATCATTATTGTAAAAATTAAGCTTTTATTCATTACGTAATTTTCACTGGAGTTCCTCTTTAAGCTCCGTCTTCTGACGGCGCTGAAGTTAGGGCTTGTTCACACGGGCGTTTAAGACGTGGCGTTTTTTGAGATCTACCGCCGTCTCATTCAAGTGCAGTGTTCTCCCCAGGCTCTTTTAGCCGGGTGCTCCACCCGGCTAGTTTTGGTGAGCACCCGGCTGTCATCGGCTCGTTTCCTCCTCTGCTGTAAGCAGAATTGTGCAGAGAAGCACCGGCCCTGCATTCTCTCATCTTGTCCCACCCGGCTACTATTTCATGCCACCCGGCTGGAAAAAGTTTGGGGGAGAACACTGAAGTGAATGGGTGCGTTTAGAGCTGGCTTTTGAACGCTTTCATGAAAGCCTGGCTGTAGATCCCGGAGTTCCGTCTCATCTCGAAAGCAACATCATGTTTTCAGAGGTGGTAAACACCGGGAAACAATTGCAGAGATCCGACCTGCTAGCCTTGGAGGCTTCCCAAAAGCCTTCAGAAGCTAGCATCTAAAAGCTGGCGTTTACACGTGGCGCCGAGAAAAAGCTTGACAGAAGAACTCACTGTGCGCCATTATAGTCGCAATTCCTAATATGGTCTATGGTGGCGCCGGCTGTGCCCAAATCTCCTGCGCTGCAATCAACGTGTTCGGTCCAGGGCTGTGGAATCGGTACAAAAATCATCTGACTCCAACTCCTCAGTTTATGAAACCTCTGACTCCAGGTACCCAAATTGGCTCAGACTCCTCAGTTTATGAAACCTCTGACTCCTTAGTATAATACTTACCAGGGCAGTAAATTTGGTACAAAAATCATCTGACTCCTCAGTTAATGAAATCACTGACTACAGGTACCTAAATATTGCTCCGACTTCTTAGCCCTGCAGCTGTTATCGGCTAGCCTGCTCATCCTCCCCCTATGATGTAAACAGAGTTGCGCCGGCCCTGAATTCCCTCGTCATACCCCACCTGGTTACTTTTTCATGCCACCCAGCTGGGAAAAAAATTCTGGGGAGAACACTGTAAAAGAAAGATGCGCTTCAAACTCATTTCTCAATAAAACACACTTAAGGTACACAGGGCATTAACTTACAGTTTATACTTCACGTGAAAAGTTAATATTATAAAATGGGGTTGAAATCAATAATGCAGATATGTCATGATTATTTAGTGAGCAAAACACACTTCAGTAATAAGTTACAGCCCAGTTCCCCACACAATTTATTTTTTTGTCCGTATCCTATTGATATAAGGACTTGGAAGCGCAGCTTTTATGTTGATTTGACTGTATATAGATAGCTATAAAAGTCCTCTGCTCCAAAATAAAAGTTGTCTTTAGAACAGAACTTTAAGAGGATTAGAAACCATGAACCATTTATAAAATGCTGTTAATAAAAATACTGTATAAAACCCTGCACATAACATTGGTATCAATGATCAGAAAGTCAGAAGAGAGGTACAGATAATATACGATGAAGTTTGTCAATGTATGTAGCTGCAGAAAGTACAGCAAAAAAGTGGCAGAGCTAGATATTAGATTTTGATGCAGATATGAAAATACTGATGAGGCAATGGACTATGCATGTGTATGGAGAATGCCAGGCAAAAAAAAGAAAACAATGTTCTCTCAGACAGACAAGTGATTATTAGGATTTCAAAAACTGAATGTATGGAGATAGTCAGATACAATAGGAATCCAGATGGAGGGAGGATCGAGTAATGTGGCTGGATAGTGTATGTTGATACAGAACTGCATACTACAATGAATTAAAGAGACACTGAAGCGAAAAAAAAATTATGATATTATGATTTGTATGTGTAGTACAGCTAAGAAATAAAACATTAAGATCAGATACATCAGTCTAATTGTTTCCAGTACAGGAAGAGTTAAGAAACTCCAGTTATCTCTATGCAAAAAAGCAATTAAGCTCTGAGACTTTCAAAGTCCTGGAGAGGGCTGTTATCTGACTTTTATTATCTCAAGTGTTATTGAACTATTTACTTTTTCTCTGCCAGAGGAGAGGTCATTAGTTCACAGACTGCTCTGAAAGACTCATTTTGAATGCTGAGTGTTGTGTGATCTGCACATATTATAGAATGATGCAATGTTAGAAAAACCACTACATACCTGAAAATAAAAATATGGGAATATTTTCTTTGCTGCTAAACTTCTAGTAATTATTCATAGAACACAACCAATTCATTATATCATATTTTTTTTCGCTTCAGTGTCTCTTTAAAGTAGCTGGATAGTGGCTGCAGGAACAGAATGGTGTACCACAATTAAGTGATGTGGCTGCATAGTGGATACAAGCTGGGTACCACAATTAAGTGATGTGGCTGCATAGTGGATACAAGCTGGGCACCACAATTAAGTGATGTGGCTGCATAGTGGATACAAGCTGGGCACCACAATGAAGTGATGTGGCTGCATAGTGGATACAGGCTGGGCACCACAATGAAGTGATGTGGCTGCATAGTGGATACAAGCTGGGTACCACAATTAAGTGATGTGGCTGCGTAGTGGATACAAGCTGAGCACCACAATGAAGTGATGTGGCTGCATAGTGAATACAAGCTGGGTACAACAATGAAGTGATGTGGCTGCATAGTGGATACAAGCTGGGCACCACAATGAAGTGATGTGGCTGCATAGTGAATACAAGCTGGGTACCACAATGAAGTGATGTGGCTGCATAGTGAATACAAGCTGGGTACCACAATGAAGTGATGTGGCTGCATAGTGAATACAAGCTGGGTACCACAATGAAGTCATGTGGCTGCATAGTGGATACAAGCTGGGCACCACAATGAAGTCATGTGGCTGCATAGTGGATACAAGCTGGGTACCACAATGAAGTGATGTGGCTGCATAGTGGATACAAGCTGGGCACCACAATGAAGTGATTTGGCTGCATAGTGAATACAAGCTGGGCACCACAATGAAGTGATGTGGCTGCATAGTGAATACAAGCTGGGTACCACAATGAAGTGATGTGGCTGCATAGTGGATACAAGCTGGGTACCACAATGAAGTGATGTGGCTGCATAGTGGATACAAGCTGGGTACCACAATGAAGTGATGTGGCTGCATAGTGGATACAAGCTGGGTACCACAATGAAGTGATGTGGCTGCATAGTGGATACAAGCTGGGCACCACAATGAAGTGATGTGGCTGCATAGTGGATTGGGTACCACAATTAAATAATAAAGCTGGTTAGTGGAAGCGGATACAGAACTGGGTACCATAATGAAGTGTTGTGGCTGCATGGTAGATGTGGATAAACATTTCGATACCACAAAGAAGTGATGTAGCTGGATAGTGGATGTGGATACAGAACTGGGTAGCACAATGAAGTGATGTGGTTGGATAGCGGATGTGGATGTGTATACAGTCTTGGGTACCACAATGAAGTGATGTCTGGGATATACCCAGAATTTTTTTTTAGCCGGGTGGGGCACGACAGGGCAATGCAGGGCAGGTGCAGCTCTACTTACAGCATATGGGGAGGATGCTTACCAAACTTAGCTAAGAGGTGGCTTAAAGAGCCTGGGGAGAACACTGCATGTGTCTGGATGGTAAGTGTGGAGGCAGAACGGGGTACCACAATGAAGAGATGTGGCTGGCTAGTAAATGTGGATACACACTTGGGTACCACAATTATGTGATGAGGCTGGACAGTGGATGTGGATACAGAACTGGGTACCACAATGTAGTGATGTAGCTCAATAGTGGATGCAGAGCTGGTTACCACATTTAAGTGGTGAGGCTGGATAGTGGATATGGATACAGAACTGGGTACCACAATGAACTGCAGTGGCTCAATAGTGGATGTGGATACAGACCTGGGTACCACAAAGTGATGTGGCTGGATAGTGGATGTGGATACCAAATTGGGTACTACAGTGAAGTGATGTGGCTAGATAGTGGATGTGAACACATAACTGGTTATCTTATTTAAGGTAAGTGATGTAGCTGGATAAGGGATGTTGATACAGAACTGGGTACCACAATGAATTTATGTGGCTGAATAGTGGAAGTGGGTACATAACATAGTACCACAATAGGCTTGAATCACAAAGAGCCAAAATTTCCGCAAAATTTTTACCGCTATATTTCCGCCAGCGGTAAACCCCGCATTTTTTCAACATTCACTAATATTTTCCGCATGTTTTCCGCATGCGGGAAAAAAGGCGCGGAAACAGCTATTATTCATGCGGGAATCATGCGGTAAAAAGGTCGCATGAAAAAGTGTTTAAAAAAAAAATTAAAGTCCAGCAAGCACAGCCCTTAAAGAGAACCCGAGGTGGGTTTGAAGAATATTATCTGCATACAGAGGCTGGATCTGCCTATACAGCCCAGCCTCTGTTGCTATCCCAAACCCCCCTAAGGTCCCCCTGCACTCTGCAATCCCTCATAAATCACAGCCACGCTGCTGACAAACAGCTTGTCAGAGCTGGCTGTGTTTATCTCTATAGTGTCAGTCTGCTGCTCTCCCCGCCTCCTGCAGAGCTCCAGTCCCCGCCTGCACCCCTTCCCTCCCTGCTGATTGGAGTGAATGGACGGGGGCAGGGACTGGAGCGGGCGGGGGAGCAGCTGAGACTGACACTACAGATGTAAACACAGCCTCACAGCATGGCTGTGATTTATGAGGGATTGCAGAGTGCAGGGGGACCTTAGTGGGGTTTGGGATAGCAACAGAGGCTGGGCTGTATAGGCAGATCCAACCTCTGTATGCAGATAACATTCTTTAAACACACCTCGGGTTCTCTTTAAGCCTACAGACTTCATTAAAGTCAATGGGATGCGGAATATATCACCTACTACTTGTAGGTGATAAAAAAAAAAAAAAAAAACTGTAAATAACGACGAAATGATGCGACTGAACATTTTTGAGAATTGATTTTTTTATTGCGGAAAATACCGACTTTTGCGGAAATTTTTCCACATGAATCTCGCACTTTTACCGCACTTTTTCCGCATGCGGAAAAAACATGCGGAACATTTTGAGAATGTCAACTTGACGGTATTTTGGTCGCAAACTTCCCGAATGCACTTTACCGCATGCGGGAAGTCTTTGAGAATAGAGCCCAATG
Source organism: Hyperolius riggenbachi (assembly GCF_040937935.1). Taxonomy (NCBI): domain Eukaryota; kingdom Metazoa; phylum Chordata; class Amphibia; order Anura; family Hyperoliidae; genus Hyperolius; species Hyperolius riggenbachi. The sequence goes on along the minus strand of NC_090652.1, from coordinate 99,596,237 downwards.
AAGTGATGTGGCTGGATAATATATGCGGATACAGAACAGGGTATCACAATGAGGCTATGTGGCTGCATAATGGATACACAAGCGGGTACCACAATGAAGGGATGTACCTGGATAGTGGACGTGGCTACAGAGGTGGGTACCACAATAAAATTATGTAGCTGGTTAGAGGATGTAGGTACATAACTGTGTACCACAATGAAGGAATCTGGCAAAAGAGTGGCTGGGGATACAGAACTGGATACCACAGTGAAGTGCTATAGCTGGATAGTGGCTGTGGATACAGACATGGGTATAACAATGAGGTGATGTGGCTGCATAGTGGCTATGGATACAGAACTAGGTACCACAATAAAATGCAGCTTATCAGTACAGATGGGTGCAGTAACTAAGTAGTTCAGTAAATGTTCTTCACAGAAATATATTTCAGCTGGGTGGGGTAATGCTGTAGGTGGATGGTCAATAAGTAGTTGGGGCCAACAATAGGCAGTGTCATATGAAACATATTTGATGCACCAAAGTCCCAGTGCCCTCATTTATGTGGTGAACATACCCCCCTCCCAACTTTCTAGGAACATTTTGTAACTCAGCACAAACCAAACTTCCCCCAGCTTTTTCTTACCCCCACCCAAGACAGCAGCAAAACCAAACACAGTCTAGATTTCCTGTGACTGTTGAAAGATTGAGGGGTTGTATTGTGACAGATGGGTGGAATTGGTGAAAATTGACTTCAAGGGATAAGATAGATTAAAAGAGGACATTGATGAAGGGTCAGAGATGGGCAGAGCAGTTATGCTGGAGGAAAAGGAGGGCAGAGCAGTGAAACTGGAGGATAAGGTCAATAATTAAGAGATGCCATAGCATGGGGAAGACAAAGCAGTGGATGAGGAGGCCAGAGCGGTGAAGCAGGAGGATGAGGAGGCCAGAGCGGTGAAGCAGGAGGATGAGGAGGCCAGAGCGGTGAAGCAGGAGGATGAGGAGGCCAGAGCGGTGAAGCAGGAGGAGGAGGAGGCCAGAGCGGTGAAGCAGGAGGAGGAGGAGGCCAGAGCGGTGAAGCAGGAGGAGGAGGAGGCCAGAGCGGTGAAGCAGGAGGAGGAGGAGGCCAGAGCGGTGAAGCAGGAGGAGGAGTAGGCCAGAGCGGTGAAGCAGGAGGAGGAGTAGGCCAGAGCGGTGAAGCAGGAGGAGGAGTAGGCCACAGCGGTGAAGCAGGAGGAGGAGGAGGACAGAGCGGTGAAGCAGGAGGAGGACAGAGCGGTGAAGCAGGAGGAGGAGGAGGACAGAGCGGTGAAGCAGGAGGAGGAGGAGGACAGAGAGGTGAAGCAGAAGGATGAGGAGGACAGAGCGGTGAAGCAGAAGGATGAGGAGGACAGAGCGGTGAAGCAGAAGGATGAGGAGGACAGAGCGGTGAAGCAGAAGGATGAGGAGGACAGAGCGGTGAAGCAGAAGGATGAGGAGGACAGAGCGGTGAAGCAGAAGGATGAGGAGGACAGAGCGGTGAAGCAGTAGGATGTGGAGGATAGAGCGGTGAAGCAGAAGGATGAGGAGGATAGAGCGGTGAAGCAGAAGGATGAGGAGGATAGAGCGGTGAAGCAGAAGGATGAGGAGGATAGAGCGGTGAAGCAGAAGGATGTGGAGGATAGAGCGGTGAAGCAGGAGGATGAGGAGGACAGGGGCTCATCACCTTGAAGTCGCGGCTGTGCTGAGGGGTGTACTCCAGCGTCCAGAGGGACCGCAGTAGTTTGGCCAGCTGCTCGGTGACCTCCCCTCGGTCGGGGACTGCGGCTGGGCTGGGCAGGGGGCTGCCCTCCTCCTTGTACTGCTCCAGGCCCAGGAACTCTGCGAACAGGTCGGTGTTGCTGAGGCACTGCAGCACGGCGTTCATGAAGCAGGTGTTCCCGTGGTTCTTGAGCCCGGACAGGCCGGGGGTGCGGGGGCTTCCTCCCGAGCTAGGGGGCACAGGGGACGGGTTGCCATCGCTGGGGGGGTCCGGCTGCCGGCAGGGGGAGGCTTTGTCCCGGGCCGGGGTCTCGGCGGCCTCTTGCTCGCTGCTCAGGTGGGATAAGGTGCTGAGAGTCCGCAGGAAGCGGCTGACGAATCCCCCCCGCCGCCAGAACAGCTTCTTCCCCACCTTCTTCTCCTTCCCGCCCTGCACCACCGTCTGCGACATGAGGGCATCCCCGTCCTACACACACCCGAGGCCCGCCGCCTGCAGCACACTTTCCTTCCGGTGGAGGGGGGCTCACCGTGCAAAACTGTCTGCACCGGCGGTGGCACCCGTCACGTGATCAGGGACGCAAATCCGCGGACGCCATCTTTGTTGAGGGCAAGATAGGTGTGTCCCCTTCATTCTTAGTGACAGGTTATCTCTGCCTACTGAAGTGACGGCTGGCCTATGGCTGTGTGGCAAGGCTTCTCCAGTGTAGAGGGTGAGCAGGGTTGCTAGGTTGGAGGTTGCAGTGGCAGATATATTTTTATAGAGCACCTGGTATTTACATCTTACCATGCTTGCCATTGGGTATAATGGGACTGGTTAGCCAAGATAGGTGCAAGAACTACTGGAGATGCTCAGAGCAACCGGCCCTTTTCCACTAGCAATCACAAATCACAAACGCCAGCGATAGCGATTGCGATTTTTCATTAATTCTGTTATGCGATTGTGATTTTCATTTGCATTGCATTATCCCTCTGAAAATCGCTCCAGAAAGCGATTGGGATTTACAAATCGAATCACTATAGTGGAAAATACTTCTCATGATTTCTATGATAAAGTAGCAACCATAGCGATTTAAAAATCACTAGCGATTTGCGATTCAACTGTGTAGTGGAAAAGGGCCCTGGGCTGATTTATATGTGGTAGACTAGTAATGGTCAATGAGGGCCCTTTTCTACTAGGTAACACAATCGCAAGAGCAATCACGCTGCGTTGCAATCGCGTTACTTTCCATTGTCGCAATTGCGCTGTACAGGTATGAGCGCAACTGCACCGAAAATCACGCAGGCCAGCGATTGGCATTTGGGAAAAACTAATTGCACTAGTGGAAAACAGCACCGCGATTTACATGTTAATCGCAGTGCTGTTGCGATCTGCTAAATGGCAGCGATCTGCTTTTTGAAGAAGAACGTTGCCTTGTGGAAAAGGGACCTGATATTCAAATTTTAGCTGATGCAGAATTTGTGCAGCTAGAAAATGGACCAGTCAGATAAAGCTGTTGCAACATTTAATTGGTGCATTGGAATATGAAGCTGCATGCATTTGCATAAACTTACCATAAAATCTGTATCAAATCAGAATTATTTGTGTCTCACTGACTATCTCTAGTTAAAGGCCTTGATGTTTCTTTGTAAGACAGCCTAAAAACTGCTGATAAAAATCGCAAAGCGATTTAATTATAATGAAAACAATCAATAATTTGCCTGAAGGCAAATGAGAAGAAAAAGTTAGATACCTCAGTATAGGGAAGACTGGATAATCCAAAGGCTTCCATTGTCCCCCTCAAGTTTGCCTTTCCAGCGCTGGGACCCTCTGAATAGTGATGGCACAAACTGTTTGCAAGTGGCAGTAGTGCACAGGTGCTCACCATCTAGCTACTTCCGGCTAGCTGCGGTAGTAGTGCGCAGACGCTTTCCTGGCTTTGCACGTCCTTAAAAAGGAACTGTCGCAAAAATCTTAAAATTTAAAACACATACAAATAAGTACATTTCTTCCAGAGTAAAATGAGCCATACATTACTTTTCTCCTATGTTGCTGTCACTTACATTAGGTAGTAGAGATCTGACATTACCCACAGGTGTTGGGTTAGTCATCTCTTCATGGGGGAGTCTCAGCATGGCCTTTATTCTTTATAAAGACATTCCCTGAAAAAGATTTATACAAAGATGTTGGCCAGCCTCCCTTCTCGCCATATACTTCTTTGGTAGTTGGACGGAGCAACTGCCGTTCACTAAGTGCTTTTAAAAATAAAGAAAACCCTGAGAACCTCACCATGGGAAGATGGGCTAGTCCAAAATATGTTGGTAATGTCAGATTTCTACTACTTACTGTAAGTGACAGCAGCATCAGAGAAAAGTAATTTATGTCTCATTTTACTCTTGAAGAAACGTACTTCTTATTTGTATATGTTTACATGTATTTTAAATTTTAAGATTTTCGCAACAGAGGTCCTTTAAATGCGTCTGGGAGCGCTTTGTGCAATCACACTACATAGTCACGACTACATAGTGCGTATGTGCAGAGTACTCCTGGCCACAGGCGTGCGATCCAGGAAGCGTGCCGCCAGGCCAATGCCTGCGCACTACTGCCTGCAGCTTGCCGGGCCAAAAACAGCTAAATGCTGAGCGCCTGCGCTCTACTGATTCAGCTTGCCCGCCCGGGAGTAGCTAGATGGTGAACTGTTCACTGGCGGACGGTTTGTGCCATCACTACCTCTGCATCTATTTGACAAGGGCTTGTTGAATAGGTTCATACAGCCGTGCCCTGGCCTGTGTATGAGTGCCTGTGCCTTAGCATGGAGGGGTCAGTGCGTCTGCACTCATTCACGGATGGGAGCACGGTCCTGAAGAAGAACAGGGTCTTGGCGAACCCAAAAAGCAGGAGGATCCAGAAGCTTCCCTCTACTGGGGTAAGCATCTAATTTTTGATTAAAAGACATAGGTTTGCTTCAAAATCTGTATAACTTTTGCTCAAGTTTTTCTTCATCCAGAATATGGGTCTCTGCGACATGCGGCGGCATGAAGTTTATTTTTGTGAACTCTTTGAGAAGCCTGATATTATTGTGGAGGCTATGAGCAATACTTGCCGACTTAACACTGTTACACATGTCAGCCCTCAGTCTAAATGCTGAGAATGTTTTGTTATAGAGAAATTTGACTCTTTCTACACTAATCATAGCGATTTTAGTGCCAATTAGATGAATAAGGGCAATAGCAGACAGTGAGCTCGCGGTAATGAGGAACTTCTGGTGATAACTGTCTGTGGCTCGCTTCAGTTGTTGCCCATAGTGTTCTTGGCAGCATAGCAGCTTAACACTCTGCTAGCAAATCAAAGTCAGAAGCATTTTTCCATTGACTCTGCTCAATGACACAGAAATTGAACTATTGCCACTTTTTATCTCTTTCCTGCTCTCAGAAGCCATTTACTGACAGAAAAGTATTTTATGGCTGTAATTGCTAATCAGTGAGGGTTATGCTATAGTCTGACCCAGTCCAACCCAGTCTTGACCTGGACAGAAACTGTCACTTGCATACCTGATTTTTAACTCTTTCAAGCAGAGAAAGAAAAAAGGAACACAGCCTAGTTATTTGTGTACTTGGCACTGTACATACAGTACACAAGTCTATCTCATCATGTCTCATGTCACCTCGGGTTGTTCTTTAACCACTTGAGGACCCACCCTTTACCCCCCCCTTAAGGACCAGCGCTGTTTTAGCTTATCTGTGCTGGGTGGGCACTGCAGCCCCCAGCACAGATCAGGGTGCAGGCAGAGCGACCAGATCGCCCCCCTTTTTTCCCCACTAGGGGGATGATGTGCTGGGGGTGTCTGATCGCTCCTGCCTGCCGGGTGTTGCGGGGGGGGCACCTCAAAGCCCCCCTCCGCGGCGAAATCCCCCCCTCCCTCTCCTACCTGGCCGTCCTGTGCAGCCAGTGACAGGCTGTCCCCTGTCACATGGCGGCGATCCCCGGCCGCTGATTGGCCGGGGATCGCCGATCTGCCTTATTTCCGCTTGTGTTTACATTTAGCCTGCGAGCCGCCAGCGGCTGCTTCCTGATTAATCAGCCTGCAGCTGCGTCGCTGGTCCTGCAGCTGCCACTTTGCCGACGCACGGTATAAGCGTGCGGTCGGCAAGTGGTTAAGATTTATTCATGATGTTTTAGAGTTTGGAAAGGAGGTGGCAGGAGTATTTCAGGAGTATTGAGTCAGTTGACAACTTATTAAAAACTGAAATGATAGCTTTATTTAGCTTTTGGTACAGATCTAAATACTATTGACTCTTTATATTTAACACTCACGGGGGAATATAGATTTTAGGATTACCAGTAACGCATGATTCAAACCAACCACCATACGGTAAACCTTTAGCTACGTTTGCTAGTGCCCACCATAAATCTTGGAAATATATTATTTTCAGCAATTAGAAGAAATTGCTCTAGTGGGAGGGATTTCTTCAATACAGTGCCTAATTTTAATTGAAAGATTTCAAAAGAAAAAAAATGTCCTTAAAAATTTCATAGATGGTTCAAGGCAAACAGCAAATTTAACACAAGATCACTGTAGAGAAAATGAAAGTATTGGTGTAACAAACAAGGCAGCCGCGGCGAACAGCGCCGCAGCTGCCTCCATGCCGATGCCCGTCCTCCCGGCGTCTGGGACGCCGAGGACGGAGCGTGCTTCTGCTCAGGGGGTCGCCGTCTCGCGCGGGCGCGCGCGGAGACGCAGCTTTTATTCTGGTAGAAGGCGCGTCAGCTGACCTGCGGGTCGGCTGACGTCAGGGATGACTCTCGCTGCTCGGATTTGCGGAATCCGAGGTGGGAGTGGCTGAGAGTCTCCTTCTTCCTTAAAAACTTTCACTGGTCATTCTGCCAGTGTCTGCTGTCATGAATACTTCTTGTGTTAGCGCTCAGACCTTAGACTAGATCCCAGGTGTTGAAACCAAGGACTTCACACCTAGATTAGGAATTATTTATATTGTATTGATTATCTGTGTATGACTCTGGCTATACTCTGACTCTGATCTCGTTAACTGATTCTGTACCTCCGCCTATCTGCCTTATAGTTGCTGAACCTCTGCCTGTTTTCCGATTACTCTTCTGCCTCACGATTCTGTATTGATACTGTCCTCTCTGTTGCCGATCCTTGCCTGTCTGACCATTCTACTTACCAGTGGGCTCTCGCCACTGGTGAGGTGCTAGCTTCACCAGCTCCTCTGGTGAAGTTATTCTTTAGTGCAGTACTGTTTGCGTCTTCTGCTCCTAGGCTGCAGTACAGTCTGAATCACCTGCTTCTCAGGCGATCATTAGTTCAGTACTGTTTGTATCTCCTGCTCCTAGGCTGCAGTACAGTCTGAATCACCCGCTCCTCGGGTGATCACTCGGCTGCAGTACACTCTGAATCACCCGCTCCTCGGGAGATTCGGTCTCTTCAGTATTGTATCTCCAGCTTGCTGGAGCTTGAACCCTATTACACGGTCAGTGTACCGGTAGTACCTCACCAGCCCCTCTGGTGAGGTCTCGTCAAAACGATTAAAGTTACAGTACTCTATTACACGGTCAGTGTACCGATAGTACCTCACCAGCCCCTCTGGTGAGGTCTCATAAGACTATTAAAGTTACGGTTGCACCAAACACTACACACTCAGCTCTTTGTGTTGCTATACTGGTATTATTGGTGATTCTGCAGATCACACATAATCAGGTATAGCGTCTGCATTATTGGTGATTCTGCAGATCACCAAATAATCAGACATCTGAGTTGCGACACCCAACCGTTACAATTGGTCATAATAGTCAGTTCAATTTTTGTCACAATTCACACAGCCAGCATAATACTAAGTACACACCAGTTAATGTCCTGGCAGGTCGACAGATCAAAACAATTATTTTCAACATGTCTGATCAGCTCCCGATCAGTAACGGAATAGTTTTTGTGTAGTAGTGAGTGGAAAATCAGATCCCGAGAGAAAATAGTCTACCTAGCATGAGAGTTCAAATGAACCACAACATCTAACGTCAGCCTTTGGCTCTGTGTCTCCCTCCTCCACAGTCTACCGTTGCCGGCCCATTGACAACCCTGGCTTAATGAAGAGATCAAACTACTGAAACATCGCTCCCAGCTGAACAGCGCTGGGGGGAAAAATGATTTGCGTGAGCACTCCAGTGTTACAAAGAGGTTCTGCACATACTCAGACAGGCCTTCTCAGCAGCCAAACACTCATACTTTTCCTCCTTAATTTCCTCACAGTCCCATAACCCTAAACTTTGCTACCTTCAACTTCCTCCACTTCCAACTCCCTGTATCTCAGCCAAGGACTTTGTCTCCTTCTTTAGTGAAAAAATCACAAACAACAGGAACCTCCTCTCTCCAAACCTTCAATCCTCCCTAACTATTTTCTCACCACTATCTGAACTCACTGTCTCCTCCTCTCTAATCTTTAAATCTCTCCCCCCCCCCCTTTGTATCCCTAAATCTCATACTACTACATCCCCCCTTGAACCCATTCTTTCTCACCTCATTACTTACCTATCCTTTACCATCTCACCTGCCTTAACCTCCCTCTTCAACCTTACTTTTACCAAAGGAATTTTTCCATCCACACTCAAGCAAGCCATCATAACACCTTCAAAAAACCTTTTGCCCCCTCTTACCACCCAATCTATCTCCTCCCCTTCTCTTCCAAACTACTTGAGCGCCATGTCTACTCTGACTTAGTTTGTCACCTCATCTCTAATTCTCTGATGACCTCCAATCTGGATTCCGCCCCAGCCACTCAACCGAAACTGCTCTACTCAAAGTAATCAACTGCCTGCCAATTTTCATCCTCCTATATCTCTCTTTCGCTTTCGACACAGTGGACCACCCTCTCCTTCTCCAAATCCCATCATGTATGGGCATTCAGAGTCTTGTTCTTTTTCTTCTTATCTCACAGATAGGACCTTCAGAGTCGCTCACTCTGACCCCACCTCCTCTCCTCGACACCTCACTGTTGGGGTTCCCCAAGGCTCTGCCATTGGACCTCTCCTTTTCTCTATTTACACTTATGGCCTCGGTCAGCTCATCAGTTCCTTTGGCTTCTAATGTCACCTACATGCTGACGATACCCAAATTCTACCTTTCAGCTCCTGACTTGGATACTCCTAACAGCTTGTGTTCCTGATTGTCTCAATGCAATCACCTCCGTGTCCTCCCGTTTTCTAAAATTCAATATGGACAAGACTGAAGTGGTAATCTACCCACCTCACCATCAATGACCCTGCCTGACATCACAATTTCTGCTCATAGCACTTCAATATTGAACGCCTGTCGCCCAGGCTCACTGCCTAGGTGTAATACTGGACTTGAGTCTCTCATTCAAACAACACATTGACAAACTATTCTCCTCTTGTCATCTCCACCTAAAAAAAATCTCACCTTTTCTCACACAGCACACTACCAAACTTCTGGTACATACCGTGATTATTTCACGCCTAGACTTTTGCAACTCTCTGCTCTGTGGCCTAACCACTAACCATTTAGCACTGCTACAGTCCATCATGAACTCTGCTGCACAACTCATCCACCGCTTCTCCTGCCCTATCCCCCTCTCAGTCCCTTCACTGGCTGCCAGTTACACAAAGGATACAATTCAAAATCCTAACTCTCGCCTACAAAGGTCTTTACAAATTAGCTTCTTCCTATTTAAATACTGTAACCTTATTTCAGGATTCCACCCTACTGTAACGATTGGTGTCAGCACACAGAGAGAATCTGATTATTGGTGATCTGCAGTATCACCAACAATACAGATATATACCCGATTATTGATGATCTGCAGTATCACCAATAATACAAGTATGACTAACCTCTGGACACCTGATAAAGTGTAAGTGTTTTGGTGCAACAGTAGGCTGTCTCACGTGGGGCGGGAGACGCAGATAACAAAGAGCATGGACCACCTGAGGAGCAGGTGGCCCTCGGCTGTGTGAGGACTATCTCCTAGGAAAGGGGACAGAGCTCACCTGAGAGCCAGTGATTCCCTGCAATACCGGGAATCAGACTATACTGCAGCCAAAGGACACCTAAGGGATAGAGCCCTTGGCTGTACTGCAGAGAGGCCTCTCTGAGGAGCAGAAGGTCCCTGCAGCTAACTGACACTAGGTGGAATAGTGTCACGGGTAGTACAGACAGGCTGAACACTTGAGGGATGAGTGACAGCCCGAGGGGTCGGGCAGGCCAGGTCGGCAACACCCGAGCTAATGGTAATAACAGATATAAATCACAATCCTAGTCTGGGGTGTGAGGTCTCGACACCCAGGAACTAGTCTAGAGAATAACACAGTAATAGCACAATGTTCCTAAGCTTGAGTGTGTGGTCCTTGGTCACAACACCCTGGAACTGGTCTAAATGATAACACAGCAATGACACAGTATCCCTAAGCTTGGGTGTGAGGTCCGTGGTCACAACACCCTGGAACTGGTCTAAAGTATAACACAGCAATGACACAGTATCCCTAAGCTTGGGTGTGAGGTCCGTGGTCACAACACCCTGGAACAGGTCTAAAGTATAACACAGCAATGACACAGTATCCCTGAGCTTGGGTGTGAGGTCCGTGGTCACAACACCCTGGAACTGGTCTAAAGTATAACACAGCAATGACACAGTATCCCTAAGCTTGGGTGTGAGGTCCGTGGTCACAACACCCTGGAACTGGTCTAAAGTATGACACAGTATCCCTAAGCTTGGGTGTGAGGTCCGTGGTCACAACACCCTGGAACTGGTCTAAAGTATAACACAGCAATGACACAGTATCCCTAAGCTTGGGTGTGAGGTCCGTGGTCACAACACCCTGGAACTGGTCTAACATATAATACAAACGTAATCTGGCTAAGTGTGAATTCCCAGGTCCTCCTGGTTCTAACACACTGTGGGATCTGACTGGTCTGAGTGCTCACACGTTAGTATTCGCAACGGCAGACAACCAGCAACTGACAAGCAAGATCTATATATACTTGCAGTGCTGTGCAGCCCCGCCCGAGCCATTAAGCCAATCCAGAGTCCAGCTGGGATCAGCTGATCGGCCTGATCAGCTGATTCCCCTTCTGCTGGTATAAATGTCCTGTCGCCTGGCTCGCGCGCGTGTAGCTATCCATCTGTGTGCACTAGAAGGTCCAGCCAAGCCAGACGCGTGTCGCTGTGCGGAAACCGCCGGTCTGAACGCGGAGATAGCCGCCCTGTCACTTGACCACGCGGCGGCATCTCCGCTGTTCATTACAGTGCCCCCCCCCCTGAGGAGTGGACTCCGGACACTTCCCACCAGGCTTCCCAGGATGTGAGTCGTGAAATTCCTTCTTTAATCCTTCCGCGTGTATGCGACAATCTGGCACCCAAGTTCTTTCCTCCACACCATATCCTTTCCAGTGGACCAGATACTGCACGAAACTCTGCACTAACCGAGAGTCCAGAATCTTTCCAATCTCATATTCGGGTTGATCATCAACCATCACAGGGAGGCGGGGGGGGGGAGAGGAATCCACGTGCACTGACGGCTTCAACAGAGACACATGGAATGATCTCACACCTCGCATGCTGGCTGGGAGATCAATCGCATAAGTGACATTATTAATTTTTTTGGTCACTGGGAATGGTCCTATGAATCTAGGACCCAGTTTGGGTGACAGTTGCTTCAGGGCCGAATGCCGGGTGGACACCCATACCATGTCCCCTGGGGAAAATTTCCACTTTACAGACCGTCTCTCATCTGCCTGTTTTATCTGAGGTAGAATGGTCTTAGGTTTAAAACCCTTATATAGAGCGTCTGCTTTGGAACTTTTACTACTTGGTATATGCGTAAGAGGTGACCGTGAGGGACAGAACCCGTCAGAAAAATCCGCACACCGCACTGCCACTCCTCCGACCTGTATCTTGGTGGTACCAACTTCAACTCTCCCCAAACAATGCTGATGACAATGGGCTGACCATTTCAGTAGCTGTCCTGAAGCCCAGTCAATCTGCAGGGAGTGGAGTTGTAACCAGGGCATACCAAGAACAACAGTAGAGTTTACCATTGGCAGGACCAGGAACTGTAATTTCTCTTCATGCAGCGCCCCTAAACAACATGACAACAAGGGGGTTTGGAAAAGAGGCTGGCCACTCTGCAATGGAGAGTCATCCACTGCAGTGACCAGAATCTGCCGGTCTAGTGGGAACAAGGGTATTCCTAATTCTTTTTCGAAATCGTAATCTATGAAGTTCGCTGCAGAACCGGAGTCTACAAAGGCTTCTGCGGAACTAGTCCGACCCTCCCATGTAATAGAGCAGGGAAGGAGCAGACGATCATTGTTTAGAGATAAAGACCGCTCACCTATGGTATTGACTAACCCCAGGCGGCAGCATTCTCCTGGCCCCTTAGTACCATATAGACCGCGTTTTCTTGGCTTTCTGTGACTCTTCTTCACTTGACTCAGCCCTGAATATCCGATTTGCATCGGCTCGTCCGAGGGTGACGAAGGTCGAGAAGAGTCGTATGAGACAGACCTTATAGCATTCCTACCACGAATCTGTTTCTGGTAGCGCAAACGGCGATCTATCTGCACGGCCAAAGAAATTGCCTCGTCTACAGATTTGGGCTCAGGATGTCCTTTCATCACGTCATGGATTGCATCTGACAATCCTGCCAAAAAACAGTCTTTAACAAAGCATATGCTCCCCATCTAGCCGAGACAGCCCACTTCCTAAACTCAGCGGCGTAAACCTCAACCGATTTACGACCCTGCCTGAGCATCTTGAGCTTCTTTTCAGCAGTGGAAGAAATATCCAGGTCATCGTATATAATGGCCATGGCCTTAAAAAATTCCTGAACTGATGACAACGCCTCATGCTCTGCATGTAGGCTATATGCCCACGTTTGGGAATCAACCGACAGCAGGGTCTTTATAAATGTTACCCTTTGGGACTCAGTTCCTGACAAAGTAGGCCTCAACTCAAAATAAGACAGTACCCGATCTCTAAAATTCCGAAAGTCAGATCTATGGCCAGAAAACTTTTCAGGTACGGACATACGAATGTCCGTGACTGGAGGGGATCGCACTGAATTTATAGCTAATTGAAGTTCCTGAATAGCCCCAAATAGCTGGTTGATCTGGGTCTGTTGGTTCATAATTACCCCGGAAAGATTGTTTACCGCGGTGGTCAGGACTTCAACATGACTATACAGTGCGTCCATAATGTTTTCGGTCTGCCGTTTTGTAACGATTGGTGTCAGCACACAGAGAGAATCTGATTATTGGTGATCTGCAGTATCACCAACAATACAGATATATACCCGATTATTGATGATCTGCAGAATCACCAATAATACAAGTATGACTAACCTCTGGACACCTGATAAAGTGTAAGTGTTTTGGTGCAACAGTAGGCAGTCTCACGTGGGGCGGGAAACGCAGATAACAAAGAGCATGGACCACCTGAGGAGCAGGTGGCCCTTGGCTGTGTGAGGACTATCTCCTAGGAAAGGGGACAGAGATCACCTGAGAGCCAGTGATTCCCTGCAATACCAGGAATCAGACTATACTGCAGCCAAAGGACTCCTAAGGGATAGAGCCCTTGGCTGTACTGCAGAGAGGCCTCTCTGAGGAGCAGGAGGTCCCTGCAGCTAACTGACACTAGGTGGAATAGTGTCACGGGTAGTACAGACAGGCTGAACACTTGAGGGATAAGTGACAGCCCGAGGGGTCGGGCAGGCCAGGTCGGCAACACCCGAGCTAATGGTAATAACAGATATAAATCACAATCCTAGTCTGGGGTGTGAGGTCTCGACACCCAGGAACTAGTCTAGAGAATAACACAGTAATAGCACAGTGTTTCTAAGCTTGAGTGTGTGGTCCTTGGTCACAACACCCTGGAACTGGTCTAAATGATAACACAGCAATGACACAGTATCCCTAAGCTTGGGTGTGAGGTCCGTGGTCACAACACCCTGGAACTGGTCTAAAGTATAACACAGCAATGACACAGTATCCCTAAGCTTGGGTGTGAGGTCCGTGGTCACAACACCCTGGAACAGGTCTAAAGTATAACACAGCAATGACACAGTATCCCTAAGCTTGGGTGTGAGGTCGTGGTCACAACACCCTGGAACTGGTCTAACATATAATACAAACGTAATCTGGCTAAGTGTGAATTCCCAGGTCCTCCTGGTTCTAACACACTGTGGGATCTGACTGCTCTGAGTGCTCACACGTTAGTATTCGCAACGGCAGACAACCAGCAACTGACAAGCAAGATCTATATATACTTGCAGTGCTGTGCAGCCCCACCCGAGCCATTCAGCCAATCCAGAGTCCAGCTGGGATCAGCTGATCGGCCTGATCAGCTGATTCCCCTTCTGCTGGTATAAATGTCCTGTCGCCTGGCTCGCGCGCGTGTAGCTATCCATCTGTGAGCACTAGAAGGTCCAGCCAAGCCAGACGCGTGTCGCTGCGTGGAAACCGCCGGTCTGGACGCGGAGATAGCCGCCCCGTCACTAGACCACGCGGCGGCATCTCCGCTGTTCATTACACCTACAAGCAATCTCCCCTGTACTTACAATATTCTCCTTCTTCCTTTTTGGTCCCCTCTTCACACTCCTTCTTACAATACTTCTATCGATTATCTTCCCTTCTCTTGCACTCCCTCCCCAAACACATCCGACACTCACTCATATTTACCCTATTAGCCACTGACCACCATTTTTACCATCTCATACACAACTTTCCTTTACCTACTATTCTATCCCTGAAACTTTCAGACTTTAAAGAAAACCTGTAACTAAAAAAAGTTCCCCTGGGGGGTGCTCACCTTGGGTGGGGGAAGCCTCCAGATCCTATCAAGGTACCCCCCGTCATCCTGTGTCTTACGGCGGTCTGGCTGTGCCCTTCCGAACAGCGGGGATGTAAACATTTACCTTCGCGGCTCCAGCGCAGGCGCAGTATCACTTTACGCTTGGAGATAGGCGTAAATAGCCGATCGCTGTTGGTCTGCTTTGCTGCGCAGGCGCATGTCTCCTGTGCCTGAGTAGTAGAGCGGACCCAACAGAGAACGTCTATTTCCGCCTATCTCCATGCAGAGAGCCGCAACAGCTCGAGCCAGGATTGCGGGACGCTTCGGGGGAGCCAGTGCTGGATTGCCTGCAGCTATAGGGATGGGGAAGCCTCATTGGGACCCTGAGGCTTCCCCCTCCCGAGGTGAGTACCCCCAGGGGAACTTTTTTTTTGTTACAGAGTCTCTTTAAGGCCTTTTGGCCAGGACTCTCTTTCCCCTTCTGTCTCTCAACGCTGTGCATTATGTGTACATATGTTCCACACATGTGTCAAAATCTGTTGCTGATTTATTTATTGCATCTGCTGTAATCTACCATTTTCTTGTATTGTGAACTGTTATATGGTTTATTTTGTATTGTTATACCCTGTATTCTGTTAGAGTGTGAGTTGCAGGAGTCAGTTGCTCAATTGGGGCATTACAGAGGCTCCTCATCTACTCTGGATCTTACCAATGGATGCACAAATACTTTACAGCTAAATGAGAAAACCCGCATTTTCTCTAGGGTATGCAGTGATGACTCTCCACGTATCTAATATGAGATTCTTCAAATCTTTAAACCTCAGTAATAAGCAGAAGCTTTTATTGTACAGTGCTGTATATAGAAACAAAGTTTTATTCTAAAAATGCAATTACATTTTGCAACAGGTTCAATCAAGCATTTGAAGTGTTTGAAACAGGCTCCACCCCGCACGGTTCCCCGGCCTTACCGCCTTACTTTACCGTCTGCCACGCCTCCACTCTTAGTTTCCTGTCGCTCTTTTGGCCTTCCTTTCATCTAGGGAGGAGCCTGACTTGGAAAGAAAGTACACGAGGTATCAAGGTATAAGATTATAAAAACAAACTGGATATATATTTAACCAGTAATCATAAACCCTAAGGATGCATTGTGTTACCTTGATTTATAACTTTTAATGGTGGATGTAATTCATGAAAAAGACCACTAGATGCTGCTAATGTCCTTAACATCTTTGAGCTGTATTGGTGTCCTCTTAAATATAAAGAGACACTGAAGCAAAAAAAAAATAATTATGATCTAATGATTTGTATGTGTAGTACAGCTAAGAAATAAAGCATTAGGAGCAGAGACATAAGTCTAATATTTGTTTCCAGTACAGGAAGAGTTAAACTCCAGTTGTTATCTATGCAAATTGCCATTAAACTCTGTGTTCTGAAGGCTGATATTTTAACTGTATTGTTTTTTCTTTTGCAGAGAACAGTTCAGGACAGGTCAAAAGTTCACTGCCTCTATTGTAAAAAAAAAAACATTTAGAATGCTGAGTAGTGTATAAACTGCAAATATTAGAGAATGATGCAATGTTATAAAAAAAGCTGTATAACTGAAAATAAAAATATGAGAATATTTTCTTTTCTACTAATGTTCTAGTAAGTATCCGTACTACACAACCAATGCATTATATCATAATTTTTTTTTCACTTCAGTGTCTCTTTAAGTTTACATCATGGGGAATTATAATACTGCAATAACGTTTTCTATCGTTTTAGGAGCACACACAGCATATGATCAAGTAAAGAGATTGAGAGAGAGTGGAATGACATTGTTTCAGCTTGACTGCTGTCAGCTAATGCATTTGTGGTACAAGACCTGGGCCCATATGCAATTCATTTCCTAAGTTTTCCACTAGGAGATAATTTTTCAAATTCTTTTTAAAATAACTTTTCAGCACTTTGTACTTGAAAAAGTACCGAAATGTAGGTTAAAAAATTCTGCCCAAATTGCTCTCTCTCTTGCTGGTGGTTTAAAAATCATTTTATTTACAAGGTCTGAACATATCACCTTTGAAGAAACTCAGGAGTAAAAATGAATTGCATATGAGCCCACGGCCCATTGTGGTGTCAGCATGTTGTCTTCTGCTATCTCACCCCATTTTCTGCACATGTCATCTCTCTCAATGAAATAAGTCAGATGAACATCCCTCAGGATTGATTGGGTTTGTCAAAAGAACTTTCTTGCTTTCTTTGAGATTGTTTACATAAGTAGCTTATTATTATTTACTATCTATGTAGCGCCATCATCTTCTTCAGCGCTGTACAGTGTGTTGTCTTGTCTAATCCCTACCATAGCCATATGTCTATGTATGTATTGTAGCCTAGGGTCCATATTAGGGGGAAGCCAATTGACTTATCTGTATGTTTTTGGGAAACCTGCACAGACATGGATAGAAAATACAAACTCCATGCAGACAGTCCTGGCTAGGATTTGAAGCGAGACTCTGTGCTGCAAGGCAAGAGTGCTAACCACTACGCCGCCGTGCTGCCCTTATAATGGCTGGGGCCCCCTAGAGGTTGCAAAAAGCATTTTGTAATGATTTTAGCAGCATTTTTCAGAGCGATTTCTTAAAAGGAAAAGAGAATTGAATAAATAAGGGCCCGTTTCCACTATCGCGAATTCGCATGCGTGAAAATCCCGCATGGCAGAGCCATCAGAATTCGCCAACCGCATACCGCTATGTGGGTGTATGCGAATTTTCATGGGAATGCATACAACCACATGCGAAATTCGCATCCGCATGCAAATTTTTACCGCGCCGATTCGCACCACACAAGTGGAAACGGACCCTCAGGGCCCATACATTGTATAAGGACCTGGGGGTCCTACTCCCTATACAGTGTATGCAGTGTATGCATCTACAGCCACCAGTCACTGGAAAAAATAAGTCAGCTGTGTGGCTATACCAGTGCTGGGCAAACTACGGCCCACAGGCCGTCTTCGGCTCACGTGCACTGTAAATCCAGCCAACCGCTAGGCGGCTGGATTCCTCTCCTTACTCAACAGAAGTACAAGTAAAAAATGCAGCATGCGGGACTATTGCGAGCAGGCAAAATCGCATCACAATTATATCTGTAGTGGAAAACAGCAGGGATTTTTTGCACATCGTATTCATAGTTAGGAAAACAAAAGTTTGCTTTCTTAAAACAGAAAGAATTTGCGATAATTCAGGTTGGAGTGAGCTTGAGATGTTCTGGAGGTGTGTTTAGCTTCTAAGGGCAACAATGGTTAATTTGCATATATTCAGCAGTGATGCACTGGGAGACATCTCAAGCTCACTCCAACCTGAATTATCGCAAATTCTTTCTGTTTAAAGAAAGTAAACTTTTGTTTTCCTTAGTATTTTAGTAAGGGGGCTTTTAGGACCATTGTAGCCCCTCACACACTCCAATGAGTTCTGGTTAGTCTGTATTCATAGTTACTTTCCTGCAGGTGTCGCTGTTGTACAGTGATCATTCCGCTCTAAGACAAAACACTCCAGATCCTTTGCTTTAGACATGACCTATAATTTGTACCAACAGGTGCCATAATCAAGTAGATGCAATTCTATATATCATCCACTAGGTGGTGTCACAGGACTTAGCATTTCCCCTGACATTTTATTGCGGGAGAGATGCTATTGAAGTGAGTTGAGCAATTATCAGGATGAGATTGAATCAGCAGGTAGGCAGTACTGACATCTGTACAAGCCAAGAGGATAGTCTGGTGATGCAGAGAGTCAGCTTACACATGGAAGATTCCCTGCTCTAAAGAATTAAATAAACAACCATCAGGATTGCCTCTCAGTGGAGCTAGCAGCCGTTCTTATCTTCTTCTGTGACTGTAGTCATCCTGCTGTCTTGCTACTCCTCAGGTGAGACCATGCATTGCCTTCTGCATTCAGCGATAGCATCTCAAATTACTCTGTGCTCTATATTTTGTATGGACAATATCTTGCCTCTTTTGTCATGCACAAATGTCTGGATAATCTACAATGTAGCCTTCAAAACATTATTTTGCCAGTCAGAAGCAATAGAAAAAAATGTGTTTTTGCGAAAATCGCATAAAAAAAAGATTGCTACAATCCCTCTATACTACTACCGGAATCTCACGTGATCTTAGCGTGTACCTCCAGCTGTTGTCTGCATGCCCAGACAGGAATTGGAAAGCTTGTTATAATTCCGAATTGTTTTTATTTCATCTGAAACTTTTGATGTACAGATTGTGGTGTCAGCATGTTGTCTTCTGCTATCTCACCCCACTTCCTGCACGTGTCATCTCTCTCAATGAAATAAGTCAGAGGAACACCCCTCAGGATTTAGCCTTGTGTGGGATTGTGTTTGTCAAAAGAACTTTCCTTGCTTTCTTTGAGATTGTTTACATAAGTTACTTATTATTATTTACTATCTATGTAGCACCATCATCTTCCGCAGTGATGTACAGAGTACCGTATATTATCTTGTCACTTAACTGTCCCTCGGAGGAGCTCACTATCTAATCCCTACCATAGCCATATGTCTATGTATGTATTTTGTAGTGTATGTATTGTAGCCTAGGGTCCACTTTAGGAGAAAGCCAATTAACTTATCTGTATGTTTTTGGGATGTGGGAGGAAACCGGAGTGCCTAGAGGAAACCTGCCCAGACACAAATAGAAAATACAAACTCCATGCAGACAGTCCTGGCTAGGATTTGAACCAAGAGAGCTAACCACTACGCCGCCTTGCTGCCCTTATGGCTGGGGCCCACTAGAAGTAGCAAAAAGCATTTTGTAGTGATTTTAGCAGCATTTTCCAGAGCGATTTCTGGTGATTTTAAAGGGTTTTTTATTTTAATGCTAGCAATTTTCACTACATAATTACTTTGTACGGTGATTGAAAACCAATTTTGCCGCAATCCTATACTTTGTATTGATACACAAATGCTCCAAAAATGCTGCACCCGCAATGGGGAAATCGCAATAGTTCCTGTATCACCCCAATTGCAATCGCTCTGGTATTGCCCCAATTGCATTACATTAGCCTATCCTATCGCATTTAGAAGCGCTTGTGATTCCAAAGTGTGGCTGAAACAGCTCCTGAAACCAGCAGTCAATCGCAAGGAGCGAAAGGGAATTCTGAAATACAGGAAAGGCTTGTAGGCCCTCCCAGACAGAAGGTTTACTCAGTTGTGTTGAGGTCACAAATCAGCCATTTTGGGTTATACAGTACCATTTATCTGTTTTATTGTCTTATATGTACTGGTCTCCAGCCAGTGGCTCTTGGGACACACGTGGCTCTGAGTTCGCCATGCTGTATGTGCTGAGTAGGCTGAGATTACCTACTGTGGATGATGAGTATCTGCGTATTAGGGTTGCCCATTAGAGAATACACCAAGCTTAGTTTTCTTAGTTTTATATGATCAAATATCAATATTAAATGTTATTTTAAACTAGCCATTTGCAGAAGAATTATGGGAATAATGGATGAAAACCTCAATTTATAAGAGTCAAAATGCTACTAGTTTGTCTACTCATGGTTTAAATTTCACACATTCACGTTACAGCACATATGTAATGTGTGGTCTGAAATGACCCTGCAAGCTGATGTACATGGGTAGCACAATCAGACCTGTATAGAGTTGGACCCAAGAGCTAAAGAGGGATATTTTTAGAGCAGTGTGCAAGAGTGCTGGCAGTGTTGTCCACCGGTGAGGTATTTTAACCCCCACAAACTGGGTATGGAGTGGGACCGTGATCAGACCAAGAAGACATGGATAACGAAAATGGGTTTATATTTATATAGTAAGAAGGATGATTTATTTGCTCTTGTCAAGACAAGGTCTGAGATTAGAATTAAATAGATTAAACTTTTCTGTCATATGCTCTCACTAGAATTAGGATTACATTGGGATTAAGTTAGTTGTGCCAGATTGTGATCTTGACTCTCCTGACTTGAATTTATGTCTGAGCCTTTTAGCACGAAGCTGCACCCCAACTGTGTGAAATCCTATGTTTGCCACGGAGCCTCTGGCTCTGAACTATTCAGGAGATTGAGATGGGGCTAAGTGGAAGAAGTGATGGGGCCTTGGCTCAGTAATGGGGAAATTAAAGTGTTCTGTCCTAGTAGTGCTCCGGTAAACTATATGTAGCTCTTCACAGTTAATTTTCCTGCGTTGGGTCTCTGTGGTACAGAGTATCAAGGTTAAGCTTTGAATCTTAAGAATTGCCCCAACCCTGATCTTATACCTTTAAACAATCAGTGTAACTTATGCCAATGTTGGCTTGACCTGATACTTCCACATAACGCCAATTAACAGCCCTCTACTGACCTTTCAAACCCCAATGATAACAGTGCTTTGATGATGGGATGAATTTTCACAGATATAACATTTGCAGGTGCCTTAGGCTGCCTGTGATTCAGCAATATTGATAATACTCTCATGTGACAGGATGAGTTTTAGACTTTAGACAAGATAACCCATCAGGGACAAAATATATATATTTGAAGGAGGTAAGTGTAATGATGTGCCTTATACTTGCCTGCGTTCCAAAGACCCCCTCCAAGTTCAGTCCCCATCGCTGTGCCGCTAAGTGTAAAATGCCCTGCTGCAAGTCTGGGGATTGGACAAATCAGAACTTGACTGGAGAGTGACATGTATAGTGCAGATTAGAAGTGCTGCGTCTTAATATAAGGATTAGGAACAAGGAGGTAAGTATACAGCATGACTATTGTTAAAGTGAATGGGAACCACATTTAAAAAATGAGACAGATACTTACCCAAGGAGAGGGAAGGCTCTGGGTCCTATAGAGCCTTCCGGCTCCTCTGCTGGTCCCCTCGATCCAGTGCTGGCTTGCCCAAAGGAGGCTTTAGAAGTCTTCAGGGAGCCCGAGTGCTCCTGAAGAAGGGCGGCCCTGTACTGCGCCTGCGCAACCACGCTCTCTTGCACGCTCACGCGTGTGCAGTATGGAGCCGCAGGTCTTCGGGAGGACACGGCTCCCGAAGACTTCCAAATACCCTTTCGGCGGGAGATTGAAATGGGGGGAGCCAGCACAGGATAGAGAGCACCGAGAGAGAGGAGACGGAAGGCTCTATAAAACCCAGAGCCTTCTCTCTCCTTAGGGAAGTATTTGCTTCATTTTTTTTTAAATGCGGTTCCCATTCACTTTAAACAAGATTTTCAGAAGTAATCGATATCTACTTTGAAAGAGAATCCCATGAAATGTAATTGCACTGGGCATTCAATAGCAATTATATTTGTATTTTAAATCTTTTTTATCTTTATTCTTTTATTCAAGTAGAGGCATAACTACAAATTATGCCACCCCCCCCACTACCACCACCACCACCACTACCAAGCAAAACTTTGATGGGGCCGCTTAATATTCATAAACCTTTCCTTATCTCCTCTTGGTGACCCTCAAAGCCTGATTACCAATCTTGTAAAGGTCATAAAACAAGTGTAGCCATCATGATCTTCACACCCATAACAAGTGTAGCCACAAAACCCCCTGATCTGGATTATCAGAGGGAGAGAAAGTTATTAGTTGGGCCCCCCTGCAGTTGTAGAGGATGCTCCCCCCTAGTTACACCCCACAAGTGATCAACTACAGAAAATGTACACACTCTCTTTAGTCACCTGGCCAGTTTTGCTCTTCGAAAAATTAGGTGATAACCACAGATACAGCTCAAAGTAGAACAAAATGATATTTAAGAGATGAATGGAAGAAAAGTATTTTTTACTTACCTGGGGCTTTCTCCACCCCTCTGTAGTCCATCAGCTCCCTCGCCGTCCTCCTGGTCCCCTCAGTTGTGCTGCTATCAGCCTCGTTAAGTCTGCAACTCAGCTCAGTCGCGGACTACTGCGCATGCACGGTCTCGGCCATGTGCACCCCCAATTGCATTCCTGTAGACAGAAGCATTCTGTTAATGTGCAGTTAAGACTGTAACTGCACTTGCGCAGAGCGCTCCCAGTAACGGTAACACAATGAAGGAGGCGCGTGGCCCAAAACAGCACATGCGCAGTGACCCACAACCCAGCTGGATGGCAGACTTCACAGCAGATTGGACCAGGAGGAAACAGGAGTTGACAGGTAAGTAAAAATCCCCCCATTTTCTCCCATTCAGCTAAGGTTTAATGCAGAGACAAAAAAACAAATGGGCTCTGCCAAGGAGACATTATTTTTCACGGTTAACACAGCAGGAGATGTACAAAAAACTTTACAAAATGCCTTTGAAACTCATGATGGAGCTGAAAGCACTGTTTTAGCAGCTCTTCCACACAAGTTAAAAGCAGAGTTAATGGTAAACAGATTCATCAGTGATATAGATAGATGGATAGCTTGCGCTCAGCTGGTTAAACTGGAATACAGATCACCAGCTGACACAAGTGGGGCACCCCCCTCTCTTTGTAAACTTTAAGTGCAGGAGTCATAGAAGTGAGTGGATTGTGATGTGTCATCATCGAGTTTTATTTCCAGATCTAATGTAAATGTTCTGCAGAGACTTGCCTTCTATAAATATCCAGTGGGATGATCCTGGGGTTTTCCTGGGCCCTCCCAAATGTTCCTGCTGCCTACAGACCTCTGTGGAATCTCATGTTTAATTCTAGAACGCAGGCACATTCCCTATAAACAGCTGAGCCTGAATGTACCTTGGAGGGGTCCTGTGCCACATTGCAAAAGCAACAAAAGAGGAAAATGTTTGCTTGTCTGTAAGACCTGCTTTACCTGTCAGTTTATCTAGTCCAGTTTGAGACGGTCCTTACTGCTTCAGACCAGACACAACAGGTGGATAGGGAAGCAGTTCATAGATAGATTATCTTTATGAGTAGTGTGCAAGAAGCCGAGATCCAAATCACATTATACACAAAGGTCTCCTCCTGAGCAGGTGAGATGGGTGCTGCTGGCTGGCTGCTGTCTTAGGGGACCACTTCCCCCCAACCTACATGCTAATGGGAGCACATTAATTATGTGACATCATCAATGAGCTCTTATCTTTTATAGCTGATAGCTAATCTACGAGTGTGTGGATAGATAGATAGATAGATGTGAGTACCTGCTTACAATTATTTTATACCACTGATATTGTTTTCTTGGGATGCTTTTATTATATATATATATATATATATATATATATATATATATATATATATATATATACTATATTGTATCTCTATATAATATATAACTAATTTGTATCTCTATATAATTACACAATACATAACCTTGCTTACATAAAAGTTTTCATACTCATCTAACAAAACTATTAATTTTCACGTTTTTAAACTTTGTCTGAAATGTTTTAATACTTTCTTTCATTTGTGCACTGCCTTAAAAATATTTTTTTTTTATGTCAGTGAAAAAAGTGTAGTATTTTCTTACCTTCTTGTGAGTTTTGTGGGGGGTTTTGACCAAATAATTAGTAGATTTTATCTGGATTAATATGGAAATTTGCAATTGTGATGTACATAGATGCTAGACAATATTTTATATACCTTATACCTGAGAAAATATGATTTTGAGATACTGTTCAATTGTACTATTAGATATATACAGGTGAAACTCGAGAAATTAGAATATCGTGCAAAAGTTCACTTACTTCAGTAATTCAACTTAAAAGGTGAAACTAATATATGAAATAGGAACTGTTTGCAGGTGTTTTTGATTACTTAGCTGTTTAGAATCTGACACCTTTGCGCCTAGAATATTAAATGTTTTTCCACAATATTCTAATGGTCTTAGATTTTGATTTTGGGGTTTTCATAAGCTGTAAGCAATAATCATCAAAATATAACAAATAAAGGCTTGAAATATCTCACTTTGCATGTAACGAGTCTATTTCATATATTAGTTTCACTTTTTAAGTTGAGTTACTGAAATCAATGGACTTTTTGAACAATATTCTAATTTTTCAAGTTTCACTACCTCGGAATGTATGTCTACTGTATAGGTGCCATTAATGCTATAATTTATATGAACCTACTCATACGTATATGCACATGTGATTGCATTGAGTACACAGATAATTATAATAATAGAGCATAATTGTCTTGGTATCAGAGAAGAAATATTCTCTTCTATGTTTCATTCTCCCAGGAAAGATTAACATAAGTGCAATAATATTACATCATTCTGCACGGCAGCCACTCATGGCATAACCATGGCATAATGCATTCACCTCTCTTTGAAAGCACACATAGTAGATGCAGAAATTGCTTTCATTAACTGTCATTATGCTAAACAATGTTTACAATGAAAACATTTGGAATATTGAAAAAATATACTAATTATGTACTAATGGAATCTGAATAAGAACGGCAAAAAAACTCCCAAAAAGCTTGAAATTTGTCTGTGTCCATATAGCCACGGTTAGGACCGTTTTCCAGTGGTCAGGTCTCAATCTAAGAATCAGATCGAAAACAATTTGCCATCACGTCCCCATGCACAGGGAACTGTTATTATCACCGGAACTGAGCTGCCCGGTTCCCACTGGTGCGATTTGATTCTTACCCAATCGAAAATGTAGCGCATGCTGCGTTTTTCCTGCGTTTGCGTTAAAGTCAATTAGAATACCAGAAAATAGCAATGAAAGGGAGATACTATGCGATTTCCCTGCATTTTAACTATACCTGTATAATTTTTCCCTTGAATCGTTGGAAATTCTAAATGTGAAACCCTGATTGCATGAAAATCGTGCCTCGAACAAACAGGACATCATGTGGTGGAAATAGAGGAGGGGTGATATGGCAGGGTTTTTGCGATCACAATCTGCAGCAGAAAAGAGCTCTAATGCTGGGATTACACGGTTCCTTTTTTAGGTGATTAGATGGTTTGATAGATAATTTCCCACTTGTTCAATCTCCCTTTCAATCCTTTCGCCGCTCGATTTCTGATAGAAGTGAATGGAAAAATATAAGAAACACGAATGGAAGATAAGAGAATCGACTGCAGAATTGAGCGGCAAAAATGATCGAGAGGAGAAACGCACTGCAGAAACGAACCGTGTATTCTCAGCATAATGCTGGGAATACACATTTTTTTAGGGGATTAGGTGGTTCAATAGATAATTTCCGACATGTCCGATCTCCCTTTCGATTCTTTCTCCGCTCGATTTCTGATAGAAGTTAATGGAAAAAGATAAGGAAAACGATCGGAATATAAGAGAATCGGCAAAAAAACAGTCGAGAGGAGAAATGCACGGCAGAAACGAACCGTGTATTCCGAGCATAAGTCTACATGAGCCATATTAGACTACAAGAGCTATTTTGGAGGCTTTGTGAAGTTGGCTTAATTGCTAGTCCTAAGGGACGAGAATAGGAAAATGTATCCAGATACAATATCAACGTTAATAATGTTTATTGGATCCATTGTTCTGGTTTTTTATTATTATTAATGTTGTTTTCATTATATTATTATCATTGTCAGCAAGAGTAGTAGCCGCACTTAGAAATTCTGGAACTAAACGTAGTTCAGCATAAGAAGAAGCAGCATTGTTAGTTTCCAGAAGGTGATGTGTGTTTAGCAATAACAAGGTAGAAAAGGCCCTAGTCTCAAAATGTGTCTTTTAGGGTCATGGACGCTTGGCTCTGGTGTATGACTTTGACTGGTAGTGGTAGCAGGAACTTATTGTTTTACAGCTGCAGAATAGCCACAAATCAGGTCATAGATGGTGCAGATAGGCAATTGTTGTAATTGCTGAAGAAATGACAGTGCTCTAATTCAATGTATCCTTTACCCACCAGAGTCATCATGTCTAACGGACCGAAAAAGAAAATTACTCAGAAGATCAAAAAGAACCTGCCGGTGACCGGGCCGCAAGCTCCCACCTTGTATGAGTTGATGCAATGGTATTGCCTCACCACCAACACCCACGGCTGCAGGAGGATAGTGGTATCTAGAGGTCGCTTAAGAAAGTGGATCTGGATTGTTTTGACTTTAATGGCGGTGGCCCTTATCTTCTGGCAGTGCGCTCTGCTGCTCATGTCCTACTACACTGTGAGCGTTTCTATCACGGTCAACTTCCAGAAACTAACCTTCCCTGCCGTCACTGTCTGCAACATGAACCCGTACAAGTAAGAAACCTGGGGCTTGCTGCAAGGCTTGGGGATTATGGGCTATCGGCGCTTATTATAATGTTTTGCTTGTAGCAAATAGGGGAAATGTAAGGTTTATTTGATTACTAAGGACCTGTGTGGAATGAAGCCTACTCTTGACTCGATATTTGTGAACTGACACAGTTTCTTCAGTGCGCCACTAGATGACTGCAAGTATTTTTGTGTTTAAGAAAGGCAGCATGGCAGCAGACTGAATACGTTTTCTGAACATTGCTGCCATTGGGGTGTTGGTTGACACTAGCCTGGTCCTACTCCAGCCAGCCAGTAGGGTGAAGCACTTGAATCCAGCACTGAGGTATTTCTTTGTCGCCTTTCTCTCTGGGAGCCAAACAATGTTCGTATGAGTAGTGCACTGAACTCAGCTGCACAAAATATACCTCATTGTTGAGACACCTACTTTACTCACTATTTGTGTAATCTTAGCCCCTATTACTTTGGCACCTGATGGTTTGGGCGAGGGTGTCAGGTGATCTCAGTGCTGAGGATTCTGGTGCTGGATGTCTTCATTAGGTTGGGGTTCTGAGCCTTTTCTTGTTTTTCTAGTTAGTGGAGGTTAGGGTTGGATGGGGGAAATGCTAGGATATGAGGGGGAAAGATTTTTAGGAAGGGGGTAATGGGGGGAAAGTGATTTGCTTTAGAATGTGAATAGTTAGTAAAAGGAGGGTGTAAGTTGTTTGCCAAGTTATGCTTGGAGTTTACATTAGAGGGGATTTTTTTTATCTGGAAAGGGGGAAGAGTTCCTTCTTTTTGGGGTATATTGCTAGGACAAGAAGGGGGAGTATTATTTTACTTTGGGGAAGGGGGGGCTATGTTTAGGACACTAGATTGGAAGGACTTGGATGGGGAAACAGTATTTTATTTAGGTATTTTGAGCTTTTATAGGGGAACTAATTGTTGGCTGTTGCCAGCAGTTTATTGTACAATGCTTTGGGCTGGCAGATCAGGTACCCAGCCCTAATATTTCATAAGATACAGTTCACCATGTCACCACTAGAGGTCACTGTTGGGAAATGGTTTGAATGTATGTCATTTGGCATAACAGAGAATCGGTCTTCCATCTACCAACAGTGACCTCTAGTGGCAGTGGGGAGCAGAAACCATTTATATCATTACACAACACAGAGGTATCAGACTGTATGCATTGGAAATAATTGTGGAAGAAAAAGTTCACTATCCTGTATATGAATACCTCTGATGTACTCGCAGTACGTTCTGATTTGGCTTGAACTACTTGTAAGCAAGGAGTTAACCATTGTCCTCAAGCAACTGCCCTAGAAAAAAATATATCTTATAAACTATATAATTGTTTCATTTTGTTCCTTGGTAGTAGTCTTATCAGTAACTAGTGATTACACTTGGCAGAGCATAATAATGAGGTGATATATCTACTGTGTACGTTTTAAAGTAACATTTTAATATGTGAGGATAAACAAGATAGTGTTTTTATTGCACTGTGTAGACATGCACATTTTAACACCTTTTAGTGTATTTGCTTAGTTGTACAGTATACATATGTACACAGGAGTAGCTCCAACCACTTTGCAAGCTGAAATTCTCAACCCGATTTACTAAAGGTGGCCGATTTTTAAAAAAATCTATTTCATTTGATCTAATCTGCTAGAAATTGAAGCCGCAAATGATTCCCAATCGATTGATCTCTGGCTGAAATTGATCGAGTTGGTTGCGCCACATAAAAAAATTTGCTCAATCCGTGGCGAGTGGGGGGTGCATCGCTAGTGATGTTCGATTTTGCAACATGTGGGGTAGAGAGCAAAGGTGACACTCCCCGATCTCTGCCTGCATGTGTCTTCTCTCCACTGCCGGCACTCCAACATGTAGAAGATAAAGGTCCGCACCACTTCCAGATAAAATTCCAACTTTTATTGAAAATCCATAAGGGCCCTTTTCCACTAGCAATCGCAATCACAAATCACAAACGCCAGCGATTGCGATTGTGATTTTTCATTAATTCTGTTATGCGATTGCGATTTGCGATTTTCATTTGCATTGCATTATCATTGTAAAAATCGCTCCAGCAAGCGATTGCGATTTGCGATTAGCGATTTCCAAATCGAATCACTGTAGTGGAAAATACTTCTCGTGATTTCTATGATAAAGTAACAACCCTAGCGATTTAAAAATCACTAGCGATTTGCGATTTTGCGATTCAGCAATCACAATCGCTCTAGTGGAAAAGGGCCCTAAATGCCCTGTAGCAGCTCCTCCATGTCTCTTCTCTCCTGGCCCAGTACCCTGTGTCCTCTAGTGGTCACATAAGGTAAGTGCCATGGTGCCCCTACTGTTTGGCTTCTAGCATTTGTCACGTGACACAGGCACCCCGGGAGAAAAGAAACAGGGAGGAACACCTGGCAGTGAAATCAGAATCTGAATCAGTTTTATTTGCCAAGTGCAACAGGAGTCGTACTCGGAATTATTTGTGGTTCACATGGCATAGGCAAGTACAAAGACAGGCAAACAGATACACAGGCAGACGAGACAGACATTTTCAGGTGTACAAAAGTATATAGACATTTCCAGTAGTTCAATAGTATAAGCAAGCCTGGGGGGCCTGCGTTGAGCCATTAACCACTTAAGCCCAACTGGACGAACATTCTCGTGCAGTTGGGCTGCGCGCACTCCCGTGGGCCGCGCGCGCTCCTGCGGGGGCCCCAGTGCGCGCTCCCGCTGCTGGCCGTTAGCCCAGCAATCAATGAAAGGGATTATAGATCCCTTTCACTGATCGAAGCCCCCCGCAGAAAAGCCGTCAGCGTCTCTTCAGACGCTGCGGTTTGTTCTGAGCTCAAAAAGTTCCCCGTCTTCATTATTCTTCCTGGGCGCGAGATCGATCGCTCCCAGGACTTTTTGACTGTGGCCATCTTGTGGCCAAATAGTAAAACTATACCCACAACCACTTTTTATTAAATTAATACATTTTTAACATTTAAAATTAGCTGTTTCCCTCCCACATCAAAAAATACCCAAATAACATTTTTAATACAAACAATTTTAAAAATTACAATAAAAAAAAAACATAAATAGTTACCTAAGGGTCTGAACTTTTTAAATATGCATGTCAAATAAGTATATTAATATAATTTTTTTAATTATGAGCTTGTAAATAGTGAAGGACGCAAATTGAAAAAATGCACCTTTATTTCCAAATAAAATATCGGCGCCATACATTGTGATAGAGACATAATT